>NC_092234.1:53743598-53751098 GCF_036320965.1 Panulirus ornatus | reverse complement strand
TCTTCCAATCTTGTCCACTGGGAAGGAGAGGTTACATACACAGTAAAAAGAAAAAAACTGAGTATTGTATTACGAGAGTTTGATCCATAGGGTAATATTAGAACACTTTTTCAAGCGATAGATACCACCCAGTCATCCATCTAAGTTCAAGACTCATTCCTGCAGAGTTACTGTCATCTATAGTCTCCTAGTATGAATACAACAGTTGCGATGCTTTCTATATTGGCAGTCAGTATGGCCGAACTACTTAATTACCAAGCTGCCCTTCTCACCACTACGGAATCACGCTGACAACAATGGTTATCCAATGTGGACAGCGAACTCCTCTGTGATGGCCAGTTGCTCATGAAGCACCCATCTGTTAATACTGAAGTCCCTCCTGCACTACAGGATCTAACCCACTATAAGTCACAATAAGGTAGAGACAGAGTTAACTTGTGGTATTAGATAAGTTTTATGAGATTTGTGGTAGATCTGTGACTACGTGTGCCAAATGTATGTCTTAATGTTAGGATATTGAAGTACAAATTGTAGAATTTTGCTCTTGGTTAGGATATATTGTCCTTTGTTTATGTCAGTCATGTTTTAGCATACGTTATGTAAGGTGGAGTTGGTAGACATTATATCTATTATTGCCTAACTATATCTTTTATCATCTATTTTACGTTTGGGTTTTTATAATATTCTTATATACGTATGAATTCTAGACTTAACAAGTTAATGCTTCGAACTGAAACTCAAAATGTAAATATAACTCTTTATGGTCTCTGATGGTGGTATATGTAATTACCAACACGTAAGTAAATAATAAAACCAAATACGTTCATGCAAGCCATGGTGATCCTATATATATATATATATATATATATATATATATATATATATATATATATATATATATATATATACGGGACCAAACTCTCCAAAACATAACTCGTGTTTAGTGAGGTAAGAGGCGAGCGGTGCTCCGGGCTAGGATAAATGCCAGGCGGGGAGCAACAACAACAACAACAACAACAACAACACTGAAGCGGCAGCACAGTTACCAGACTCGACTGTGTTCAACGATTCTCACTCGCTGACGTGAACAAATATTGAACCCCCTCCCAACACTTCCCCTGTTCAGTTAGCGTTCACCAAACCACACTGGTTCAAGTGGGAAGATCAGAAGTGTTATAGAAAACCAATTTCGTCATATATATATATATATATATATATATATATATATATATATATATATATATATATATATATATAAAATAACATTTTCACGATCGATTTCATGACTTGTAACCGTTTTCCCAGATAGAAGTTGGATTCGGTTGGGCCGAAGCAGTTTCGCTCACCGTTTCGGATCCGTGAACCGCGAATTCTCTCTCCTTTCCGTTTCGTTAGCGAGAGAGGTTACCACTTCATAGATCCTCGTTGAACAACGTAAACGAGAGTGTACTGTCTCAACTACCATGTTCTATGATATCCTTGAACATAGAAGAACAGAGCGGATATCTACTATGTACGAATGTAAATGTAATCATTGTTTCGAACATCCGATTCGAACTTGTACGAGACATTTGTGCTGCTTTATACACTCGGTCAAAAAGACAACAATGTTCGCCTACCTCCAGGTCATGGCTAGCTAGGGCAAGACTACCCTCCAGGTCATGGCTAGCTAGGGCAAGACTACCCTCCAGGTCATGGCTAGCTAGCGCAAGACAACCCCCAGGTCATGGCTAGCTAGCGAAGACTACCCTCCAGGTCGTGGCTAGCTAGCGCAAGACAGGTCCCCGCGTAGCTGCGCAGGTGCGCTAACTTTGTCATGGGAGCGCTTCGTGCTCTATCATTACCCTCGCCGCTGAACCTTCCGGCCGCTGAAGTTGTAAGTGCAGTTAGCTTAGCCGCTGCCTTTGGCAATGGTGGTGCGGGGTGGCGTTTGTTATTTACGTTGAATTGATATAAGGCATCGTAGCGGGTCGTTCGCTGTAACTCTCTTGTGTTCTCGTTATCTCTCACCACAGTTTCATCGCTGTCTCATAACATTGTGCTAAATGATCTCTCTCCTTTGTTGTTTTCATTAGATCCACATTTTAATTAACCTGTTTTTGATTCATCTTTTTTTTTGGTGTGTGTGTGTGTGTGTGTGTGTGTGTGTATTCTACGAAGAGGGAGTTCTACACGCGTGGGTGCCCCATCTCATGAACTTTTTTCCCCTCTACCTTCATATAAACTTCTCGAAACTTCTTTATGCTTTGGCCTTTCATTGTTTCATTTCTCAGTACATCCCATTCATCCGCCACTCTCTTACTTTAAGAGAACTTCTTTGATATCATTTCGAACAAATTTATTTCTTAATTGAATGGTATGTCCTGTGGTTGTTCTGTCTATATACTTTTCGAAGAACTGTTCGCCACATCGCCAAATTAGTTTTGTAACTTGGAGAGTGTAATTAGTTCTCCACTCACTCCTGGGAAGCATATTCTAGTCTGGCCTGACGTAGAAATGGAACAGTTTACTAGACATTTACTTATCCAAGTACTTGAATGCAATTCTAATATCCAACAGCAGACTGTCTCTTGTTCTAAACTCCCTAAAGGCTTAGAGACGATGTCATCTTTCAAGTCTCTCTCTCCCACACACACACACACACACACACACACATATCCTGCAAATTCTTTCCTGTTAGATGATATTCGCACTGACGTCTTGTTTCATTGTGTCCCATCTTCAGTACACTGACTCGAGTCGAATTTCATCAACCATGTAATCAGACTAACTTTGGTATTTGTCTCGATCCCCTTGTAACCTGATGCATTCCTCTTTGTTTTTTTTTTCTTTACTCCTCCCATGACTGTGGCATCATCTGCAAACAAATTCGAGTATCGGTTCCATCATCGTGGCAAGTCATTTACGTAAATCATTCCGGCATGCCATTGACGTAAATCATTCTAGCAAGTCATTGACGTAAATCATTCTGGCAAGTCATTGAAGCAAATCATTCTGGCAATTCATTGACGTAAATCATTCTGGCAAGTCATTGACGTAAATCATTCTGGCAAGTCATTGACGTAAATCATTCTGGCAAGTCATTGACGTAAATCATTCTGGCAAGTCATTGACGTAAATCATTCTGGCAAGTCATTCACATCGACCAAGAAGAGCAATGGTCCTGTGGCTTTGTCTTGTGGCATTCCTGTGTCATCTCAGTCCATTTCGAGAAGACACTATTGAGGTGTGGTCTTTGGTACACTTACACGATGGTGATTTTCCCACCCATCGAAGTAGCCTTCCTCTTATTCCTGCCTGAAGCCTTGGGCACGACGGTACGACCCTTGAGTGAGACGGTACGACCCTTGAGTGAGACGGTACGACCCTTGAGCACGACGGTACGACCCTTGAGTGAGACGGTACGACCTTCAGTGAGACGGTACGACCCTTGAGTGAGACGGTACGACCCTTGAGTTAGACGTTAAGACTCTTGAACACATTATGATCCTTGAACACGACAGTACGACCCTTGAACACGACTGTACGACCCTTGAGTGAGACGGTAAGACCCTTGAGCACGACGGTACGACCCTTGAGCACGACGGTACGACCCTTGAGCACGACGGTACGACCCTTGAACACGACAGTACGACCCTTGAGCATCTAGCGACACGACGCTAATGCACGAGAGTACGATCCTTGAGTACGACGATACGACCCTTGAACCTACAGCGACATGACCCACTGAGCACTAAGGTATGACCCTTGAGCACACGAGACTACAACACTTCTTTATGACCTCATTGGCCTTTGACCTACAACTGAAGGGGGACAGATCGCGCCATCTACATGACTAGGTACGACTGAAAGAACGCTCGAGATATTTTTGACGAGACAGTACCAAATCCACTTTATTTTTTTTCTTAGAATCCCAAGATAAAAACGAAAGGCCTTGAGCTACCAAATAGATACGAGGCAAGATAAGGAGGCAAACAGAGACTGGAAACTAGAATAGATGATAAAATCACCGTAGGAAATAAAAGAAGCGTGATACTGTGAGCCATAGGCAAAATACCAAACAGGAAAATATATATATATAGAGAGAGAGAGAGAGAGAGTGGGGGGGAGAGAGTGAGGATTTGGAAACCAGTTCAAATGTCAATACTGGGTATCCGATCACACTCAGTACTGCTGTCCTGGCTGGCCTCTGTCACCAATTCTATACACTAGACCCACCGTCTGTCTGTCTGTCTGTCTGTCTGTCTGTCTGTCTGTCTATCTGTCTGTCTGTCTGTCTGTCTGGCTGTCTGTCTGGCTGTCTGTCTATCTGTCTGTCTGTCTGTCTGTCTGGCTGTCTGTCTGTCTGTCTGTCTGTCTGTCTGTCTGTCTCTCTGCTGAATGAAATAGAATATGATCCCTTCATATACGTATAAAAAAAAGAATTAGACTCTACATATTTTTTTTTTCCTTTTTTTTTGGCCGAAATAATAATATTCAACTGGGCATTCGAAATTCATCTGTAATTAGACACGAACAAAAGAAAAAGGAAAAAAAAAAAGAAAATGAAATACATGAAAACTGTGGCGACTTCTGTGACATTATCATCAGAAAGGGGGGGGGGGGGGGTAAAGCATGTCCTCATGCATTGTCTCGCAGAGAGAGAGAGAGAGAGAGAGAGAGAGAGTTTTGACGTGTGGATGATGGGAAGTAGAACATATATGCGTGTGTTGCGTCGCGCTTCACATCGAGCGGATGTCGCGCACACAGACTGTTGGAGTGTTGCGTCTGGCTAAATAAATTTCTGTTGTGGGTTTTTTTTTTTTGGGGGGAAGGGTGTGTGGGGTGTGGGGGTCTGGTGTCATATTACATGTTCGTCTGGTAGTATATATATATATATATATATATATATATATATATATATATATATATATATATTTACATATATATATATATATATCGTCGTCTTTATGTGTCTGCGATAAATATGTGAATAAAGAATGGTGTATTGACTTCAAACAACCGTTCGGCTGAATATATATATATATATATATATATATATATATATATATATATATATATATATATATATATATATATATATATATACACACACAGTTGAGGAAGTACATAGTTAAGGGTGGGAAGAGGGATGGGGTTCATAGGAGTAAATGGTGAATTAATTGGAGACCTTAAGGTAAGGTTGGGGGAGCTTAAGGTCAAGGTTGGGGGAGCTTAAGGTCAAGGTTGGGGGAGCTTAGAGTCAAGGTTGGGGGAGCTTAAGGTCAAGGTTGGGGGACCTTAAGGTCAAGGTTGGGGGAGCTTAGGGTCAAGGTTGGGGAGCTTAAGTTCAAGTTTGGGTTGGATACTTCTACACAATGGTTGAGCACACAGTACAGCATGTTTAACGAAGCAAATTTGATGGTTTGTACATTACACATTTTGGTGGTGATGAGTTGAACTTTACGTGGGGTATAAAAAGTTACATATTGGCAGAATTGCAGTGCTATTGCCTTCACATACATTACGTACACAATGGTGAACATTAAGTGATGCAAAGTTATATACATACTTGTTAACCTGCAGGAATGAAGTGTTGACGTACATCATACATTTAACGATTAACATTAACTGATGGATAATTTAACGTCGGTTAAGTTACGGTAATATGATAGCTGACAAACCCATGGCTATGGGGGAAAACTAAGCTGTTTGCTTGTTTAGCTGTGTACTTGTTCGTGGGTTGTTTGTGACATTTATGATAATGGTAATAGTACAGGTGTTATACCAGTACGACACTGGTGGGTGGTACAAGGTGGTTGTGGTGGATGAGGGTCAAGCGATCGTCCCCACTGACCACTGAGGAAATTTATGGAGTGGTTGTGATCAGCTGGGTGGGTCACAACCCTTGTGGTGAGCTGGGTGGGTGCTCAAGGGTCATACCGTCGTGCTCAAGGGTCGTACCATCGTACTGAAGAGTCGTACCATCGTACTCAAGGGTTGTTCAAAGGTCGTACCATTGTGTTCAAGAGTCGTACCATTATACTCAAGGGTCGTACCATCGTGCTCGAGGGGTCGTACCATCGTACTCAAGGGTCGTACCATCGTACTCAAGGGTCGTACCATCGTGCCCAAGGGTCGTACCATCGTGCTCGAGGGGTCGTACCATCGTGCTCGAGGGGTCGTACCATCGTGCTCAAGGGGTCGTACCATCGTACTCAAGGGTCGTACCATCGTACTCAAGGGTCGTACCATCGTGCCCAAGGGTCGTACCATCGTGCTCAAGGGGTCGTACCATCGTACTCAAGGGTCGTACCATCGTACTCAAGGGTCGTACCATCGTGCCCAAAGGTCGTACCATCGTGCTCAAGGGGTCGTACCATCGTACTCAAGGGTCGTACCATCGTACTCAAGGGTCGTACCATCGTGCCCAAGGGTCGTACCATCGTGCTCAAGGGGTCGTACCATCGTACTCAAGGGTCGTACCATCGTACTCAAGGGTCGTACCATCGTGCTCAAGGGGTCGTACCATCGTGCTCGAGGGGTCGTACCATCGTGCTTAAAGGTCTTTAACAGCAGAATACACCCGAGACGTCTCTCACGAATGAGGAAGACGGGAGGCGTACAGGGGAGTGTAGAGCGAGACATGCGTAAGACGAGAGACGTACGGAGCGAGACACACACACACACACACACACACACACACACACACACACACACACACACACACACACACACACACACACGTGAGCATGAATCTTCCTTCTCCTACTCATCGTGTTTGGCCCAAGTTTCGCCAAGAGACGTTTTGCTGAGGTCATCTGGATCTGTGGTTGAAGGGGAGGGGGGGGGAGCAGTTGCAGCTACTGCTGTTGTTGTTGTTGTGTGAGGAGTGAGAGAGAGAGAGAGAGAGAGAGAGAGAGAGAGAGAGAGAGAGAGAGAGAGAGAGAGAGAGAGAGAGAGAGAGTCTTACGGTCAGGGGAGGGGGATCGTGAGAGATGGGGTTGGGTGCTGGGGTCCTGCTGGTCCTCCTCCTCCTCCTCCTCCTCCTCCTCCTCCGTCGTGTGGTGGAGCAGCGTGGTGGAGTGTGGAGGGACGGGGGAATGGAGGAGAAGGGAAGAATTGTGTCAGGATAAGGCAAAGGAGGAGTGGAGAGTGGTGTCAGGGATGTGTGTGTGTGTGTGTGGCGAAGCGTGAGATATCTATGGGAGATCGACTTTGCGGTGGCGACTGGCTCTCTCTCTCTCTCTCTCTCTCTCTCTCTCTCTCTCTCTCTCTCTCTCTCTCTCTCTCTCTCTCTCTCTCTCTCTCTCTCTCGTATCAAGCACTTCCATAGGATTTATTTATCCTGACTGTATCAAGCTGTCACCCACAATATGTACATTGTAGGTATAGTGATAGATAGACGATCTATTTCTACAGTTGTAACTGTAGTTGAGGCGATGTATTTTCTCCTGCTGTTGTTGTTATTGTTGTTGTTGTAGTGTAGTAGACGATAACCCACAACAATATCTTGGCTAA
>NC_092234.1:53683598-53736098 GCF_036320965.1 Panulirus ornatus | reverse complement strand
TATGACCTGGTCGTCCAGTTGGTCGTTATGTTAAGACCTGGTCGTCCAACTGGTCGTTAGGTTATGACCTGGTCGTCCAGCTGGTCGTTATGTTATGATCTGGTCGTCCAGCTGGTCATTAGGTTATGACCTGGTCGTCCAGCTGGTCGTTAGGTTATGACCTGGTCGTTAAGTTGTGGTCGTGAGAGAGACCTTTACGTCACAGGTTTTACAGATGATCAGATAAATATCTTTATTTGTTTATCTGTCTCTATGTTTGAATGGATATCTATAATCTATATCTGTTTCTATCCACACACACACACACACACACACACGAGTATAGAACTCTCTCCCAAGATCCTTCTCATATGTCTCCTGCAGCCTCGAAGCTGCGCTTCACTCAGGAGCAGGGAAACGATGGATTCTTCTCCCATCTCCCTGTTCTCCCTTCGCTCCATTGTCGATAACACAGCCTCGAGAGACGCGACTTTACGTTCGCTATATAACATGTTCGCTATATAATATGTTCGCTATATTATATGTTCGCTATATGATATGTTCGCTATATAATATGTTCGCTGTCTTATATGTTCGCTATGTGATATGTTCGCTGTATAAACATTCGCTGGCTGAGACCGGTGCATCATAGTGTAGCGGTTAGCGTTTCTGACCATGACGCATACCCGGGTCGCCCAGGGTCGAGCACGCATACGTTCGAATCCTGGTCGTGGTCAGTCGGTCCACAGTCCGCCCAGCTCTTCGTCCCGTGACACATCATTTTCAACAAACAGAGAGGGTTCCTTCCTTCACCCAGCTCGCCCTGGGGGGAAAACTGCTTTTAGCTCCGGACGAGAAGCGACTGAAATCAAATTAAACAGTTTCTCTCAGTGAGTAATGAAGGGACCGGAGAAAACATCGAGTTAGCATCCTCCCTGGAGAGAGAGAGAGAGAGAGAGAGAGAGAGAGAGAGAGAGAGAGAGAGAGAGAGAGAGAGAGAGAGAGAGAGAGGTGTTAAGTCAGGCCTCGGGAGATGGTAAGGGGGGGTCAGGGAAGGGTAGGGCAGGAGTCACACTAAACCAAATATAGACATTCTAACTTCTAGCTTAAAAGGGTTGTCTAATGTTGTATAATGTGAGTTTTTTCTTTTTATTTTGGTGTGCGTGTGTGTGTGTCGATTATTTATCTTTTATTCTTCGTACATCTTGTGTGGTGTTGCCTGACACCTAAATCGAACTACGTCAGTTGCAGGTGATAATGATATATTTCAGCATATATCGGTAAAATAATGGTTAAATGACCTTATATATGCACACACACACACACACACACACACACATTTCATTACCACCGTATCTACCCCTCTTCCTTTCTATGGCAATTTGGACCCAAAATTCACATCCATACAACACCCTCGGAACTACTGCATCGTCGAACACACCCATCACTTTCCCTGACAGACGATAACCTCTTCCATCCCACACACACACACACATACCCCTCACTGTACGCGAGATCTTCGTCCCCTCTCCCATCCTACAACTCCCCTCACTTCCCATCATGGTTCTATCCTCTTCCATAGTCTCTCCTGGGTCCGAAGACGCGCCACCTCCTTCAGGATCTCGCCCTTTTAGACTCGCGCTCAAACCATCCGACGTCGCTCCCCCTACTGCATCTCATGAACTGTATTTTATTCACGTTAACTCTCAACGTCCTCCTCTCGCGCACTCGCTCATACTCGAACACCATCTGGGGTTCCTGCCACCAAGACTGCGTCATCTGCAAACAGCGACTGACTTATTTCTCAGTACTTCCCCGCCTCCTCTTCCAAACCCCCCAAATATATATATATATATATATATATATATATATATATATATATATATATATATATATATATATATATATATATATATATATATATATATATATATATATATATACGCAAATGTAGTGCATATGAATGCACACTTTCATAGAATACACAATGCCTCCCAACATCAAGGATTCGAACCCCGTATCATTTGGATGGTAAGTGGGTGCGCTAACCACTCGGTAGACGCAGGGATTCGAACCCCGTACCATTTGTGTGGTAGCTGGGTGCACTAACCACACGGCTATGATGCTTACCCGGGTTGTGTTAGCGTACCCATCTACCACACACACAGTTGTTACGGGGTTCGAATCCTTCCTCGTTGGAGGAGGGTAGTACGAACCTTCACTGACGTTGGACACCTCGTTGAATGGAATACTAGGCAAGCTGGGTCGATCATAAAAGTCAGAGTAAACAGGAACGACCCCTCACACACAGACACACACACACACACACACACACACACACACACACACACACAGACACACACACACAGACACACACACACACACACACACACAGGGCAGCCTCTAACACAGCCGACCTCGCAGGAGCATATTTAACGTTGGAGTTTAATTGGGAGCCGATTCTTCCCTGGTGTGTAATTGAATTCCCGGTCCATGTCCGGCCTGGCCCTGTGGTACAGCCTAACTACACCGGAATACAGCACAACTGTAATATATATATATATATATATATATATATATATATATATATATATATATATATATATATATATATATATATATATATATATATTCCTATGAGTCCACGGGGAAAATGAAACACGAAAAGTTCCCAAGTGCACTTTCGTGTAATAATCACATTATCAGGGGAGACACAAGAGAGAAATATAACAGTCAGTTGATATACATCGAAGAGAAGAGGCTAGGACGCCATTTGGTAAACATGTGATTGTCCAAAATCACATGTTTACCAAATGGCGTCCTAGCTTCGTCTCTTCGATGTATATATATATAAACCAAAAACTAAAGCAAACTCCTTCGATATTAATCCCCAAACAAATATATAGAAAAGCTAACTTTATCCAGAGTTCATATGTGTCAGAGTTTGACCTAGGCTGACACAGACACACTGATGGTCTAGGCTCATAAGTGCTAAATAAATTTGATAAAGATCAGTGCAAAGGTTTAAGACTCGTGAGCAAAAACGAAAAAGGCAAACTACAGTAGGAATTTTGCTGACCTGCATGAGGTAAATGGGTGAGAAGACTCTCGCTAGCAATCATATCTGGTGACCAAGCGCCAGAGAAGCAGTGAAAGAGAGCGTACAAAAATTCGTGGACACACAGGTACGGCATTTCGAATTTCAGTCTTAGAAAAATCATCCTTCATCTTAGCAATTCACTGGTTCGTCCTCTATCTCGAATGTTGTGTTCAGTTTTGGATATTTTTTCACTCTCCCTTAAAGAAAATTAGAATAGATAGATAGATACATAGAAACTGAAATAGATAGATATATAGATAAAGCATAGACAGGAATGGAGAGAGTACATAGCGTCAAGCTATCACTACGGTTCCATTTTGAGAAGCAGAACTTATGAGTTTCGACTGAATGACTGAAATTCACTTAACTTAGGAAAGACAAGGTTAAGAGGTGATCTAACACGAGTATTCGAAACCATCAAAGGCTTGCATGATCTCTATCTATCTATCTATCACCTATGTCCTAATTCGTCTGATTTCACTCGTCGTAATGGATACAAACTCGTGGACCAACGTTTGACCTCAAATGAGGCGAAGTACTTCATCTTCAACAGGATTGTTAACATATGGAACGACCTGCCAATTAGAGTTGGTCAAAAGGGTTGTACAGATTCATTTAAGAATAGACTTGATAAATCATTTCCTTCAAGTCCACGACTTAATATCATTTGTACCGCCATAGTCACATTGATAATCTGCATGTTATCTGTAGATTATTCTGTGAATTATCTGTATACCTGCCACATTTGACCACACTAATCTGTGAGTGTCTGATGTCTTACACTAATCACAAACAGCCTCGTAACGACCCGCTCATCTGTTGCTGTTTGAATTCCTTTGTATTCCTTTGTAGTTTAGTTTAACCCCAATGTATTCTGAGGTGTGGAACTTGAACGAAGTCAAGTGTCTTGGGGGATTAAAATATATATATATATATATATATATATATATATATATATATATATATATATATATATATATATATATATATATATATATATATATATAAAAGACAAAATTTCTCGTTAACATGATTTTCTTGTGTAATTACTTTAGAATTTCAAGGTATACATAGGCCAAAATATCATTTAACGTCTAATATGTTTAGAAAGTCTGAAGTGACTTAGAGAGATGGATCAAAGTCTTATCTCATCCATTATGTCATTTTGACCTTTACCTACTGCATCTCACCCAGTCTTCATCCCGCTCTCTCTCTCTCTCTCTCTCTCTCTCTCTCTCTCTCTCTCTCTCTCTCTCTCTCTCTCTCTCTCTCTCTCTCTCTCTCATTCTCTCCACTCAGGAGCTGTGTGGTGTTGTGCTCCTTGAGCTAAAAACCAGCCCGCCCGCCAGGCTGGGCACAACCCCAGAGATACAAGGCGAATGTGCTCGATCCACCTGGAAGGATGGGGGGGTGGGGGGGGGACGACCCCTTCGGGCGAGAGTGGTCGAGCCCGCGTTCCCAGGGTCGCTTGGGACGAGCTAACTATATTATTATGCATCACACTGAGCCTTGCGTTTCATGCTCTTGTGGTTTAGCTCTTTCTTCATGATGGGAAATAACACAGAGGGTAGTGACCTTTTCCCTGCTCACACGCACTGACGACTCAAAATTGGAGTTTTATTTTTGAGCGGGGTATGTATAGTTTGATTATTATATGTGGGTATAGAGAGATATTGATATGGTATACATTTATGCACGGTTTTAAATATATATATATATATATATATATATATATATATATATATATATATATATATATATATATATATATATATATATATATATTAGACACTGTCATGGTCAAGCATACATATATACATCAAAAGCTTTAAGACATACGCTCATATATATATATATATATATATATATATATATATATATATATTTTTTTTTTTTTTTTTTTATAGTTTGTCGCTGTCTCCCGCGTTTGCGAGGTAGCGCAAGGAAACAGACGAAAGAAATGGCCCAACCCCCCCCATACACATGTACATACACACGTCCACACACGCAAATATACATACCCACACAGCCCTCCACGGCCCACCCCGGACGCTCCACATGCCCTGATTCAATCCACTGACAGCACGTCAACCCCTGTATACCACATCGCTCCAATTCACTCTATTCCTTGCCCTCCTTTCACCCTCCTGCATGTTCAGGCCCCGATCACACAAAATCCTTTTCACTCCATCTTTCCACCTCCAATTTGGTCTCCCTCTTCTCCTCGTTCCCTTCACCTCCGACACATATATCCTCTTGGTCAATCTTTCCTCACTCATTCTCTCCATGTGCCCAAACCATTTCAAAACACCCTCTTCTGCTCTCTCAACCACGCTCTTTTTATTTCCACACATCTCTCTTACCCTTACGTTACTTACTCGATCAAACCACCTCACACCACACATTGTCCTCAAACATCTCATTTCCAGCACATCCATCCTCCTGCGCACAACTCTATCCATAGCCCACGCCTCGCAACCATACAACATTGTTGGAACTACTATTCCTTCAAACATACCCATTTTTGCTTTCCGGGATAATGTTCTCGACTTCCACACATTTTTCAAGGCTCCCAAAATTTTCGCTCCCTCCCCCACCCTATGATCCACTTCCGCTTCCATGGTTCCATCCGCTGACAGATCCACTCCCAGATATCTAAAACACTTCACTTCCTCCAGTTTTTCTCCATTCAAACTCACCTCCCAATTGACTTGACCCTCAACCCTACTGTACCTAATAACCTTGCTCTTATTCACATTTACTCTTAACTTTCTTCTTCCACACACTTTACCAAACTCCGTCACCAGCTTCTGCAGTTTCTCACATGAATCCGCCACCAGCGCTGTATCATCAGCGAACAACAACTGACTCACTTCCCAAGCTCTCTCATCCCCAACAGACTTCATACTTGCCCCTCTTTCCAAGACTCTTGCATTTACCTCCCTAACAACCCCATCCATAAACAAATTAAACAACCATGGAGACATCACACACCCCTGCCGCAAACCTACATTCACTGAGAACCAATCACTTTCCTCTCTTCCTACACGTACACACGCCTTACATCCTCGATAAAAACTTTTCACTGCTTCTAACAACTTGCCTCCCACACCATATATTCTTAATACCTTCCACAGAGCATCTCTATCAACTCTATCATATGCCTTCTCCAGATCCATAAATGCTACATACAAATCCATTTGCTTTTCTAAGTATTTCTCACATACATTCTTCAAAGCAAACACCTGATCCACACATCCTCTACCACTTCTGAAACCACACTGCTCTTCCCCAATCTGATGCTCTGTACATGCCTTCACCCTCTCAATCAATACCCTCCCATATAATTTACCAGGAATACTCAACAAACTTATACCTCTGTAATTTGAGCACTCACTCTTATCCCCTTTGCCTTTGTACAATGGCACTATGCAAGCATTCCGCCAATCCTCAGGCACCTCAGCATGAGTCATACATACATTAAATAACCTTACCAACCAGTCAACAATACAGTCACCCCCTTTTTTAATAAATTCCACTGCGATACCATCCAAACCTGCTGCCTTGCCGGCTTTCATCTTCCGCAAAGCTTTTACTACCTCTTCTCTGTTTACCAAATCATTTTCCCTAACCCTCTCACTTTGCACACCACCTCGACCCAAACACCCTATATCTGCCACTCTGTCATCAGACACATTCAACAAACCTTCAAAATACTCATTCCATATATATATATATATATATATATATATATATATATATATATATATATATATATATATATATATATATATATATATATGTAGACATACACACAGACACACACAGACACACACACAATACAACCCGCCACTTGAGCGGGTCGCCGAACCCGTGTACACAAATGATTTCTGAGCCAGAATAACAACTTGAATATTTCAACAGCCAGCCTTCGCCCTGTGACCCAGAGAGAGAGAGAGAGAGAGAGGGTGGGGTGGGGTGGGGAAGAAGACGGAGAAGAATACGTAAAGCGGGTGATTACTAATGAAAGATTTAAACTGTCAACTCCTCCAAGGAAGTTGGTGAGGAGGAAAGTTTTTTAGGGGCCTGAGGGAACGAACAGGTTGATGGAACGAAGAGGAGTGAAGGAGGGGGTTGGGTTGGGTGGAGGGTTGAGAAGAGAGAGAGAGAGAGAGAGAGAGAGAGAGAGAGAGAGAGAGAGAGAGAGAGAGAGAGAGAGAGAGAGAGAGAGAGAGAGAATATCTGGCTGCCTTCACGTGAGGTGCTGGAGGTGGTGCCACAAGGATCAGTCCTGGGACTCACGCTGTTCTTCCTCAGCCACAACACCAGCTGGCCACCTGGAGGCACACACGACTCACCACAACACCAGCTGGCCAC
This sequence comes from Panulirus ornatus, assembly GCF_036320965.1. Classification (NCBI taxonomy): domain Eukaryota; kingdom Metazoa; phylum Arthropoda; class Malacostraca; order Decapoda; family Palinuridae; genus Panulirus; species Panulirus ornatus. Next base: position 53,728,642 of record NC_092234.1, on the reverse strand, counting down.
CTAGAGTCACACACGACTCACCAACAACACCAGCTGGCCACCTAGAGTCACACACGAGCCACCTGGAGGAATTTGGAAATGACCCGACGACAAGAAATTAAGAAATATTGCCCTAGGCAAAGAGGGACACATAGTGATTGAGACACACACTGATGGAGTAGGTAGAGACATGGTACATGATGGATTGCAACGAAGACGAATGCAAAAAATTAATCCACTCCTCTACAAAACACAGACGTAGAGAATATAAGATGTTTGGCACACCATTCGGGGAGTCTGTGGAGGAAAAAGACTCCGGAATGATGATCAATAATGACCTTAAATATAATCATGAAGCTAAGAAAATGCTGGATTTCATTGTTAGAAATGTAAATTGCAAGACAAAGAATACAAAGAATACCCATTCTTTGTACCAACTCTCCTCTGGTCTCACTTGGATCAAGCTGTTCACTTTTGGTCACCAGACCCTGATTTAAGATAAGGAAAACTAGAACTAATCCAAAGAGGAGCAACCAGAATAAACACTTCACACAGAAATGAAAACCTTCTGATTGGAAAACCAAAAAATTACTCTCTTTTAGAATGAGGAAACTCTGAGGTTACCAAACAGAAGTTTTCAAAATACTAAACGATTTCGAGAAGGGAAATTTCGCCAACTTAAACAAGGGATTCAGTCATGAGAAATAGTGGTATGAGGATTGAACAAAATCAAGGCTAGAAAAAAAATACTTCAGTGATATCTGTTATCAGTAAATAATTCTGTTTCAAGATGAGACATTCAAACCCTTTATCAGAATTTAGACCCAGTCTAGCATTTATCTTAAGAGTGGTACAGAACCTATCTTCCCTACTGACACTTGCCCATAAAACATTCATGGCAGTGTACTTTCCCCCGTACAACATGGTCTTTCCTCTCATATTTTATTCCCGCCAGTTGAGCCAGAGGGAACGGTGGGTGGAGAGCAGCCCTCTGCTCCACTAACCTATTTCTACCAGGATTCATACCTCGCGAGCAGATACAACCAAACCATGGACCAATCAGATCTTAGTGTTATCTATCCTTCCCATACACTTCCATAATAGATATATATAAATAGATAGGAGGATAAATGGATAGGTAGGTAAAGGATTCATTTTCAGAGAGCCAGATAGATTGATTGATAAGTGATGATTACATAGATAGACAAGGATACATAGATTGATCGATATATATATATATATATATATATATATATATATATATATATATATATATATATATATATATATATATATATCCTTTTCTCTTCTTTTTATAAAGCAGTTTGACTCGTCTGCTAGACAGCAGCAGGAATCAGGAAAGAGAACGAGTGTGTGTGTGTGTGTGTGTGTGTGTGTATCTCTCCACAATACATCCCCACCTGCCTTACGATGAATCATAAGATCCCAATTTGCACTCTATTATTCTCAAGATGCAGCCTCTGCTTGCCCACACCTCTCCTAATGGAGTGGGAATGGAGATCTGAGACGAGACATGTGTGTGTGTGTGTGTGTGTGTGTGTGTGTGTGTGTGTGTGTGTGTGTGTATGTGTGTGTGTGTGTGTGTTGATGAGAGTCTTCATTCAGCCTAGGCTAGTACGATCCACGAGCACGGCAACGGTACGGCTCGTGAGTACGACGGTACGACCCTTGAGCACGAACGGGGTCGACCGTGAGTGCAACGGTACGATCCTTGAGCACGACGGTATACGACCCTTGAGCTCGACGGTACAATCCTTGAGCACGACGGTATACGATCCTTGGCCATATGATGGGTCTGGTCTTTGAGACAGTGGTCGAAGGGTCGTGCTCAAAAGGGTCGTGCCGTAGTGCTAAAGGGTCGTACAGATATCTATTAGCTTGTGCTCTCGTACCGGGTTCGTGCTCACGGGCCGTACCGTCTTGCTCGAGGAGTTCAGTTTCTTTTCCAGGATAATATTGACGGTATGATGGTGGGTTCCGTCGTGTCTCCATCTATAGTGATGGGCAGGGAGGAGCCTTCTGTCTGACTATCCTGTCAATTTTGTTGAGTGTGCCTCATAAATTGTATGAAAGAGTAGCGACGGAGGCTGGAGACACGTACAGAGCATCAAACTGGGAAGGAACAATGAGGTTTCAGGAATGATGGAGGAGGTTTAGATCAGGTGTTTGTGAGAAATATTCGGGGATTGGTATGTGGCATTTATGGATCCGAAGAAAACGTATGATAGAGTTCATAGCATTGCCTTGTGGTAGGTTTGAAGAATATTAGGTATAGGAGGAAAGCTACTGGAAGCTGTGGTGAGTGTTTATAGAGAGAGTAAAGCTTGCATGAGAGTAGGAATAGAGAGAGGTGGGCGGCTCCAGGTGAAGGTACCTCTGCGGCAGAGATGTTTTCTGTCACTGTGGCTGTTTAGTGTGTTTGTGGATGGTGGTGTTGAAGGAAATGATCCGCAGCTTTGCATTCTACTGTGAGTTGGCGGACCTGTGAGGTAAGTCAGATGCTGTTTGCTGATGACACGGTTCTGGTGGCAGATTCGAGAAAGGAACTGCAAAATCTGGCTTCTGACTTTTGGGAGACTGCGTCACAAAGGGAAGTTGAGTGTTGACATAAGAAAAAAATGTTTTAATAAGCTTAGCAGGAGAAAGGAAGAGACAACTTGTTTATAGTGTAAATCTGAGTGGAGAGAACTTGGATGAAGTGAAATGCATTTAGGCACCTAAGCGTGGATGTGGCAACGAATGGAACCATTGGGAGGGTAAAAGGGCTGAGGTCCTTAACGCAGTGCAAAGAGAGGTCACCTTCTGTATTGGGAAAGATGGCTAAAATTTGATGGTACAGTAGACCAGATCATGATATACGGGTATTCTTGGATAGACCTTTCCAATAACGTAGCCAGAGATGAAACACAGACGGCTTAGGAGATAAAGAAACACACCAGGAGGAACAGAATTAGAAACACACATGCCTCCGACATTGAAACTGTATAGGAACCTTCAATTCTCTGCGTGTGTTGAAAGTCCAGGGAGCTCGATTTGCCTCACACAACTGACTTTTTCCTCAGAAAGCTTAACTTTCTGGGAGTTCGTCATCGTATGTCAACCTCCTGATTGGGACGAAATGAAATCTAAGCTATCGAAAAAAAAAGAAAGAAAAGAGGTAAGTTACTTTTCATAATCTTTGCCATTATGGTTCATGCTAATAAAGCCATCTCTCTCATTTCTCTCTCTCATATTCTCTCTCTCTCTCTCTCTCTCTCTCTCTCTCTCTCTCTCTCTCTCTCTCTCTCTCTCTCTCTCTCTCCATCACACGCCACCATCGCTACCATGATCCCGCATCACAAAAATAGACCTGAACAATGGAGGATCGTCTCGCCTACCTCAAACTTTTTTTCCAATTTTTTTTTTTTTTTTTTTTACTATTTTACTCCCACATGGCGCTAGAGGTTGAGTAAAATCCCCCCCCCCCTCTTTTTTCCCCCGCAACCTCGAACTGATGAGTACGTTTCAGAAGGTGTTGAAGGGGAATCGAACCCCTGTTGTTGGGGAAAGACGTAAAGGACATTTCTTGTTATGTCTGGGGTGCGTGGGTGGCGTGGGTGGGTGGTGTGGGTGGCGTGGGTGGGTGGCGTGGGTGGCGTGGGTGGGTGGCGTGGGTGGTGTGGGTGGAGGAGGATACAGTACTGGCTGGGGATTTAGGGTGGGGTTGGGAGGGAGGGAGGTAGGGATGGGGAGAGAGAGGGAGGGAGATTTTGCTGCCAGACGTTTTCTGAGGAGAGAGAGAGAGAGAGAGAGAGAGAGAGAGAGAGAGAGAGAGAGAGAGAGAGAGAGAGAGAGAGAGAGAGAGAGAGAGTAAAGGCAGGAGTGAGCGTGGAGGAAGGGGAAGTCGTTATGCGAGAGGGGTTGGGGAGGATGATGGGAGGGTACAGAAAGGGGAGGGGAGGAATGGGGTGACGGTCCTGGGGGAGGTAGACAAAGACTGCAAGATTCGCCCTCCTTTTTTGGGGGAACAAAACATTTTTCCCACAGCTGACCAGAAAGTTTCGAGCGGGGAGGCGACGGGACGAGTGTGTGTGTGTGGGGGGGAGGTTGTCCTGGGGAGAGAGAATGTGGGGTGATGATGGGTTCCACATCATGTGGGGTGGAGAGAGTATGATGTTCAATTGTTGGAAGACCCACATAGGTGTACATATCATGGGAATCCGTGAAATCAAATGGCCTTTGAAATTCAGCCAGAGAACATCATCAATGGGTAACTGTTGCATTTTACACAAAATACATCAAACATATAATAAAATGAATGTTGATGCAATATTCGTGGTAATGGAATAGGAATGTTATTCATCGATATCTTGAAATAAAAATATGGGACAGGAAGTTTTTAGACATAGACAATACATTGATGCAAAGCTTATAATATGAATATATATGTATTTTTGTTCAAACTTAATGAAAAATAGATAAAGTAAATTCATAGAACTGGAAAACACTATGTAGATATAGCAGAAAGTTGGAAATAAAAGAATTATAAACCTAAAGAAGGAAAACTAAATAACCATCAACATAAAATATTTGAGATAAAATAAGGTATACAAAAAATTACATAATGTTCTTTCTATATGGCTAGGTACACATACCAGACCATGGACACATGACAGAAAACGAGGAATCATGTATTATTAGCATTACCGATCATTATACGTAAAGATATAGTGAATCACATGGCTTGTGCCTCAAGATGAATTAGAATCTTCGTGGCTTCAACCCTACGTATGATATAACCCTACGTATGATATAACCCCACGTTCATATGATATTTGACGGTACAGAAGGATGGACACAGTGGCAACATTTCAAAAATTTTCGGTTGAGACAAAAAGAAAAGAAATAGGTTTAAGAAATGGGTAACAAGAAAAATAAAAATAGGCTCAAGAAATAGGTTTCGCATTGTTCTAAACGGATGAGGTAAATGTACATATTTTTTCCTTCCTCAGTGGTAGGGGTTAGGCAGTGGTAAGGCCCACTGGGTGGTAAATACTGAAGCACACAATTGCAGCTGCGAAATCATTCGCTCTGTAAGCATCTCCTGCAACCAAGACTTACCACAGACCACTTTATGAAGACCACACCGGCCACAGACCACTTTATGAAGACCACACCGGCCACAGACCACATTATGAAGACCACACCGGCCACAGACCACTTTATGAAGACCACACCGGCCACAGACCACTTTATGAAGACCACACCGGCCACAGACCACTTTATGAAGACCACACCGGCCACAGACCACTTTATGAAGACCACACCGGCCACAGACCACTTTATGAAAACCACTTTATGTGTGTGCATGTGATGTATGATTACTATTTTATCCTATTGATGACCCAGTGTTACCCAAGTGATTTTACTATTTTATCCTATTGATGACCTAGTATTACCCAAGTGATTTTTAGCTCAGACTTTTATCTATAATACCGATAATAATGCTTATTGAAATATCTTTGTAACCCTACCGCCATAACCTTCCCGCCGCCCCGCCCCCCGCGGAGGAATACTTGTGACGTCAGAATACCCCGACCAATCAGAGGAGACACGCCATTGCCCACGAATTCCAAAATCCCGCCAAGGGATCGTAGTCATCCGATCGTCACCAGAGTCTAATAACGCACGATGTCTATACACCGCCTCGAGACCTTTATCAAGGGGAGCCAATTATCTCCGCTCCGTACCGGGGCGCAGCAACACCACCTCCCCCCGTAACCTTTACAACGAAGGGACTGACGCAGAGAGGCGTAGAACGCACACCGTCAGGGACGCCGACCGCCAGCCGTGATGAGATGTGGCGAGCTAGACGACCGACGCCATGTTGGAAGAGACGAGAATAAAAAGTAGTATTGCCCGCTCTCGTCTGCATCCATTCCTGTAAGCTACAGGAACGACTTAACGACTCGGGGTTGTCAAATTGCACCAGGGAGTAGGATCGGCTTTTGAACTACGGTCAAGTACCTAAAAGACCCAATCAACTCGAGCGAACGAGCCATAACGAGCGAACGAGCTACTGCACGAGCCTGGTACCATCCAGGTCGTTAACGCGCCCAGGTGGCAGACTTTAGCGATGCCCCTTAAAACACCTCGAGCTCATCGTGGAATCACCTGCACTCCCGTACTCCGCCCACCAGTCATGAAGGACCAGTTACCGTCAGCGACACGGACCGACGCAAACGACATGGCCACTAGCCTATGCCTGTAACAAGCTTGTAACACCATTAAGTGAATTACTACTAATCTACTACAGTCATAAGTGAGAGGTGAACTACTATTAATCACTAATGGTGACGGATAAGTAAAAAATCAAAGTGACAGAGACGTAAAGTGAAGTGAACTTAATTACGACCATAAGACAGCAGAGCAGGTCATCATGGAGAAGTCAGGTCATCATGGAGAAGTCAGGTCATCATGGACACGTCAGGTCATCATGGAGAAGTCAGGTCATCATGGAGAAGTCAGGTCATCATGGACAAGTCAGGTCATCATGGACACGTCATCCTAGAATTTAGGTAAGCGATCATTCCTAATGCCTTGTTAGTGTGAGTATGGTTGTTGGGTTGTTAATGACCGTAGGTGATCCATGAGAGAGTAGTGTTAGGTTACTTCATTGTTAGTCAATGTGTCTCATGTCTTTGGTTAGACCAGCTGATCACGTGATCTACTCACACTAGGTGGTTTGATTAGACCAGTTCATCACGTGATATACTCACACTAAGTGGTTTGATTAGACCGGCTGATCATGTGATCTATTTACACTAGGTGGTTTGATTAGACCAGCTGATCACGTGATATACTCATACTAGGTGGTTTGATTAGACAAGCTTATCATGTGATCTACTCACACTAGACGGTTTGATTAGACCAATTCATCACGTGATATACTCTCGCTAGGTGTTGAGAAGAACGCATTACATGGAACTTCACTAAATTACTATTATTATGATTATTGTAGGAAAGTCTTTATTTTTCAGTTTTTTCTTAACTATTTCGTGGTCATTATACAAGCCACTTGACTTGGTTACTGTGTAAGCTTATCTTTTACCTTCAATTTAATCATTTCTTTTCTTCATTCATCCAATCTGGTTCCTACCATTTTCACAGCTCCATTTCGCCTTTCTGAAGCCACCATTTCCTTCGAGGGGACGTAGTTTATTCTTGAGGTTAATCCACATGTTTGCCACTGCACCTACATCTAAAAGTCTGATCCAATTCATTTCAACTGAGCCATGTGGTGGTGAGGGGGGAGGGTGTGTCTGGTGGCCAGGGGTGGAAGTGCGCGGTGGTGGCTGTGGTGGCAATGGAAGGTGTGGGAGGTAGGAAGGTAATGGTGGTGGTGGTGGTGGTGAGGGTGTGTGTTTGTGTGTGTGTGTGTGTGTGTGTGTGTGGTGGCCAGGGGTGGAAAGCACAGTGGTGGTGGTGGTTAAGGAGGGGGTGGTAGTACTCCTCAAGAACGAGCAAAAGAGGTCCCGGAGGGCACGAATCTGCTCCTAATACCCAATGACAAAGGAATTAAATTTCAATGAGGAATGAAATATTTATATATATAAAGAAAAGGCCATATTGTTGATCTAGCGAGTAGATGATGAATTAGGTGAAGTTCCCAGAAGGATGGTAGGTATGAAGGACCTCAGGATATCAGGAAGGATGCAGGAGTGTCACGAAGGATGCAGGAGTGTCACCCTGGTTCTCAGAGAAGCTTTTTCGCAAGTCGAGGGAAATGACATTCAAATGAATTCAAATGACTTACAAAACGAACTGTTGACCTCCCAGCAGCTCGACCTCCCCAACTTAATTTGAGCTAAGGAAAGAAGTTCTTTTATTTTTTTTTTCTCTGCGCGTATATGGAGAACAATTTATTCACTTTGGTTAATGAACTTTATAATCATTCTTCTCTCTCCTAAAAATACCTGGTGTTTTATTTTCGGTACGTGTTTTGCGGGAGAGCGCCCAGCAAAGCCTTTGTGTCTCTGAACTTATTGCTTGTCTATACTTAGCTTCCTTGCTGTAGTTCATTAGTTATCCAGACATACGTCGTACCTCAACACATTCTTAATCAACACTGGAAAAGTACGCAGCTATGACAAAAGGACATAAGTTTTATTTTAGGGATGGTATTCGCTTAATATACAGGAACCAGCCAACGCGATGTGTGTGTGTGTGTGTGTGTGTGTGTGTGTGTGTGTGTGTGTGTGTAGGCTCAAAACACAGGCCACATGAGGGCAGGCCAGTGGCCCAACATGGAATCATAGGTTAGTGTATTGAGTCACGATACTCTCTTGAGATCTCCCAACACCTGTGTTGTTCTCGTTGTCAATTAGCCCGTGTCTCTGTGTGACCAACTGTGGTGTGCGGCCTCACATCTTGCCGTGGGAGAGAGAGACAGAGGGAGAGGAAAGTTACAGAAATGCTTTGGTTCGTATGTAACTGCGATTTGCGAAGTTGTTTCATCTCGTAAATTATGTCTTTGTCCATCAGTTCGCTCCAGCACAACAACAAAGAACCACAGGAAATTGGGAAAGGATTCTTTGTGTATGAATATTTTTCTCGTGTCCTCTGTCGCTGGATAGCCATATCGGTCCCACTTGCCGAGGTACTGGGTAGTTGAGTACCTGAATTTTCACGCATCACGAACCAGAGGATATTGTAAATAACTGAACTAGCAGGAGATAGATAGGTCATGGGCAAGGGAGGGCTGTTCGAGGTCAAAGACTGAGGCTTCATGAAGTCATATACCGGGGCTGCTCGAAGTCCTAAGATGGGATTACTCGAAGTCAAAGACTGGGGCAAGTATAAGTCAAAGGCTGTGGTTACTCGAGGTCAAGGTCTGGCGCTACTCGAAGTCAGTGGATATGACAGTTCGAAGTCTAAGGCAGAGGCTATTTGAAGTCAGTGACTGAGGCTACTTTCAGTGAAAGCCTCAAAGTCAAAGACAGGGGTTACTCGAAGTCAAAGACTGGGGTTACTCGAAGTCAAAGACTAGGGTTACTCGAAGTCAAAGACTAGGGTTACTCGAAGTCAAAGACTGGGGTTACTCGAAGTCAGAGGCTAGGGCGACAGAAAGATGAAGATTTAAGAAATCAGGTATAAGGAAACTCAGGCTATAGAAAATAGAAACCTTGCTCCTCTTTAAACCTTCAAACCTCGACGTTAGAACCTTCCAAAGAGACATAAAGAAGCTTATGAAGGTTTTTAGTGATACAGAAAAAAAAGAGAGTCATGTCTGCATGTGCCTCTACCACCGAGGCTTGGGGGGTTGTGACTCCCGTGTGTGGCTATTTCTTTCCAAAGTGTCCACAGGGGAGGTCGGGCACACCAGGATAACCCTTTACTGTACTTCTTTCTCTCCTTCTAACTGTGAATTTGTGGGACTCCCTTTCTCTTCTCATCTTTTCCTCATCATAGAACTTTCCTGCCTTTAGGAGTCAATCAGATAGACACCTGACGAGCTCTGATTAATCTCCTCATTTATTTTTTACCTTTTTATATAAATGAATGAAGGAACTGTATAAGAATGTGTTTGTGTGGCGTCTCAGTTTGACATCTGGATAAGAACGTTTTCGCTTGGACCTTATTATATTTAGTGATGGACTTTCTTCTGTCATATTGTTCTTCTATGTTTTTTTTCTCGATTGTAAGTTTTCTGCTCTTTATTTCCATATGTTGTATTGAGATTGTTAATTTGTTTATTGTTTGCCTAACTTTTATATGCTATGTGCTGTGTTTTTCCGAGTGTTTATATATTTTGTTTGCGTTTATATATATTTTGTATGCGTTTTACTTTTCTTGTCCAAGTTTTGTGACGCAGTATTTTCTGTTTTTTTTTTCTCTCTCTTTTTGTAGATTCGTGATAATGCCTATGTGAAGGCGACATCTTGAATGTATTAAATGGTGGACTACGGATAAGTGGTGTTTGAGCACCCACATCATGATAGAATAATACAGAGAGAATTAGAGAACATAAGAATGAAGATTGATAACTATATATATGCCGTCGGATTTCAATTCTATGTGCATTAGAGGGAACCTGATCACAGGATATACTAACGCACACACACACACACACACACACACACACACACACACATATATATATAATCACAGACACATGGAACATTGACTCATTAAGTGTGTTAGAGAAACAGGATATGTGGGGAAAATATTTTCGCATCCATTAAGCAACCAGACCACTGTGTACAAATAAACAACAACAATCAGGGGGGGGGGGGTGATGAGGGGGGAGAGGCTGAATGAAACATTATGGTCACAGTTGACAGTTCTGCTCTGTTGTTTACGAGGTTTTAGAACATATTTCTTAATTTCTTCATAATAGATCATCTATTTTCTTTCGGGTTTTGTGTTTCGTTTTCTTATTTCTACATAATACATTTTATGGCTCTTTTATATTTCGACTTTCTACATTATATCATGCCATTTGATATATATATATATATATATATATATATATATATATATATATATATATATATATATATATATATATATATATATATATATATATATATATGTAAAACACTTCAGGATGTTATTTTTTAACAATTCTAGAAAAATTAGGTACATCAACATCATTAATGACCAATTTAGGATTATACAGCATTGTAATTTGATAAGTGGACATGCAAATGAGATAGAATGGAGGAACCTACCGACGCACCTACCTACCTACATACATATATACGTACGTCCGTGTGTACCTACTTACTTACCTACATACATGCGTACGTACGTACGTACCTACCTACCTACCTACCTACTTACCTACATACGTACGTACCTACCTACTTACCTACTTACGTACCTGCCTACCTACTTACCTACATACATACGTATGTACGTACCTACCTACTTACCTACATACGTACCTACCTACCTACTTACCTACATACGTACCTGCCTACCTACTTACCTACATGCGTACTGCCCTGCTTACCTACATACGTACGTAAGTACCTACCTACCTACCTATTTACCTACCTGCTTACCTACATACGTACGTAAGTACCTACCTACCTACCTATTTACCTACCTACTTACCTACCTACCTACCTACCTTCCTATTTACCTACTTCCGTACGTACGTACGTACGTACCTACCTACCTACCTACCTACCTTCCTTCCTTCCTACCTACCTACCTACCTACTTACCTGCCTACCTACCTACCTAACTACTTACTTACATACCTACCTACCTACTTACATACCTACGTACGCACGTACCTACCTATATACCTACTTACCTACCTACCTACCTACCTACCTACCTTCCTATTTACCTACTTCCGTACGTACGTACATACGTACCTACCTACCTACCTTCCTACCTACCTACCTACTTACCTGCCTACCTAACTACTTACTTACATACCTACGTACGCACGTACCTACCTATATACCTACTTACCTACCTACCTACCTACCTACCTACCTACTTACTTACTTACCTACCTACCTACCTACCGACCTATGTACCTACCATATTACCTATCTACCTACCTACCTACCTACCTACCTACCTACCTACCTACTTACTTACCTACCTACCTACCGACCTATGTACCTACCATATTACCTACCTACCTACCTACCTACCTACTTACTTACCTACCTACCTACCGACTTATGTACCTACCATATTACCTACCTACCTACCTACCTACCTACCTACCTACCTACTTACTTACCTACCTGCCTACCGACCTATCTACCTACCATATTACCTACCTACCTACCTACCTACCTACTTCCTATTTACTTGCCTACCTACTTATTTCATCTTTGGTTGCCTTTGCTGCCATCTGGTAGTATCGAAGGAGCTACCTGCTGCTTCTGCTAGGATTTAACGCCATTGTTACCACCTGCTAGGTTTAAACGCCTTCGCTGCCATCTGCTAGGATTCCAGAGAACGCCTTATACTATACTGCTAGGATATGAACTCTTTGCCTCCATCTATTAACAGTCGAACGAAGGACCTACTAGGATTCGAACCATTTCCCCCCACCTACTAGGATCCGAACCACCTACCTACCTATATCAAAAACTGCAGCTACATCCACCAATCAGTATCACCCCCTTAACCAGATGTACCAATCAAAGCTTTTCGCATGGCCACGTCCGCCAATTAGAGCCTTCCACGTCATCAGATCCACCAATCAGAGCGTCCCTCGTGATCTAAGCCGCCAATCAGCGGATCCCATCACTGTAGCAGAATTCAACACGCATTCTTTTTCTGTAAGCCAAAAAAATTATCAACTTTTTTTTCGGACGTTTCATGATCATGTTGATGTAATCACGAGAATACGCCAGAAATGATTTGGTTTCTCTAGGCAAATATATATATATATATATATATATATATATATATATATATATATATATATATATATATATATATATATATATATATATATATTCAAAGAGGCAGGGGATGGGGGGTTAGAAACCCTCCTCTCCTTGTATTTTAACTTTCTAAAAGGGGGAACAGAAGAAGGGGCGTGCTCATCCTCCTCGAAGGCTCAGATTGGGGTGTCTAAATGTGTGTGGATGTAACCAAGATGAGAAAAAAGGAGAGATAGGTAGTATGTTTGAGGAAAGGAACCTGGATGTTTTGGCTCTGAGTAAAACGAAGCTCAAGGGTAAAGGGGAAGAGTGGTTTGGGAATGTTTTGGGAGTAAAGTCAGGGGTTGGTAAGAGGACAAGAGCAAAGGAAGGAGTAGCACTACTCCTGAAACAGGAGTTGTGGGAGTATGTGGTAGAATGTAAGAAAGTAGACTCTAGATTGATATTGGCAAATTGAAAGTGGATGGAGAGAGATGGGTGATTATTGGTGCCTATGCACCTGGGTATGAGAAGAAAGATCATGAGAGGCAAGTGTTTTGGGAGCAGCTGAGTGAGTGTGTTAGCAGCTTTGGTGCACGAGACTGGGTTATAGTGATGGGTGATTTGAATGCGAAGGTAAGTAATGTGGCAGTTGAGGGTAAAACGGAAATGGTGAAGAGCCTGTAGATTTGTGCTGAAAAATGACTGGTGATCTGGGAATACCAGGTTTAAAAAGAGGGACATATACAAGTGTACGTATGTAAATTTGATCTAATAAGGTGTTTTCTTCTTCTGTTCCTAACCTAACATAATCCATCCTCTCCTGACCTAACATAGCCCAACCTTACCTAACCTAACATAGCCCAACCTAACATAGCCAAACCTTACCTAATTCAGGATAATATATGGCAAATGGCCAGCCCAAGTGTGATGCAATTGCTTGTTACCAGTTAATATAACATACTTTCTTGTCTGATTGTAATTATGATGGTAAATAGAATTTCATGTATACACACTACAGGTCGGATTCGAACCCCGGCCACACGCGGAGGTTACAAGATACAGTACACCAGATATCAAGAATATTTTCTGTATTTTGATGTGAGGTTAAGATACACGTAAAAAGAATACTAGATTACTGGTGGCTTTGTGGCGTTAACTTCCGTGTGGCCGAGGTGGCCAAACGCCCAACCCAGGGTTCGAATCTAACCCGTGGCGTATATATGTATTAGTGTCCTTTCGTAGGCACATTCAGTTGTTGCTTTCCTTGTTTTGTTTATTTGTTTATGTTATCAATGAGCACCTGTTCATTAGGGTCGTAATGTCTGGTTTGCTAATCGAGTTTAAAATTGCTTTGTTGTTAATGACAGCCCCATTTACAAAAGTGGTTGATGTAATTATGTCTTGCTATGAATATGGATATGATAATTCAATCTGTTGATAATTCCTTGTTTACAGGGAGCAGTAATATAATATGAAACGTTTTGACGTGTATTTTAGACAATGGATACATATTCACATATATGTAGCTACGTAAGTTAGACATGTAATATATATGTTTCTACAATTAGTGACCACAAGGAAATGCAACCTTGATGCTTTATATCATTGGAATCATCCAGTATATCCTCTAATGTCGTGTAACTCGGGAAGTTAGTCAAGTCAGCCCTGAACATTCTCTACACGTTTTCCCTTACAAGTTACCAACTTACCCGCAAGATGGCACTAGTAGCAAGTTTTCGACGACTCCTCAACAATGTTATTAAATTGGGATGGTGACGCTTGCTAGATACATCGTCTTTGGTGATAGTTAACCCAGGACACTGGCGTCTTGTGGATGTAGTCAGTGTGTCTGTGTCTTTAATAATTGTTTTTCTCTCGTTTATATGCAGTGTTCGCTATGACATATATACACATATATATATGATAACAATGACAGATATTCCCTTAAAGTGTCTCTGTCTGGTGTACAGACATATTTAAGAGTAAACATTCAATTGTTGACGTGAGAAGTGTAAACATTAAGTTGTTGATGTACATCACACAACCGTTCATTGCAGGAAGCTACAAGTGCAGGTTAACAACAACTGTTGTAGTTGTGTCCGTTTCGACCAAGAAGCCGGACTGAGGAAGGTGGAAGATCGTGGCTACAAGGGTGAGCATATCTTTCGTTTGTCATTATGATATTTACATGTTTCGGCCATGATGGTGAATTGGTGAATGAGGCCTGACGGTACTCAGTATGGAGGTAGGTATGGAACTGTTGTCATATTATCTATGATGCTCGTGTCTTTATTGATCATATCATTTATATTCCTCGTGTCTCTTTATTGATTCTTTAATTATGACAAAATGTATTGATAATGGAAGTAATTAGTTATGTTTTGTGTGGTTTATGTATAAGTTACATTTATGCCTATGCATGTTGAAAGAATATGTATCTATATGTATATTTGATACTGTGATTCCGTATAGATGTACCCATATTTTCAAGAATATTTATTTCACTGAATAGGTAAATAAGGTTTTAAAGATAGTTTTGTGGGGAGAAATGGTATTTCGATTTCAAAAACGCGCTCCATCCAGAAATGATGCAAACACGTTTGTCTTTGGCGTTAACAACATTCAGACCCCGTGTGTGTGTGTGTGTGTGTGTGTGTGTGTGTGTGTGTGTGTCTCACCCAGCAGAAGACCTGACTCATGGTCCTCACTGACGGACCAATGAGCCTCTGTCAAAGGTTGTTACTTTTATACTCTAGGGGCGCCAACAGCTTCACTAGCTGCGCTACGATCAGTAGCAGGGAAAGGATGGGTTCCTTTGGAGAGAGAAGTTTTTCGACGAGACCTAAACCTCGCTAAAGGTGACTTTTCACTCGCGGTGTAACCTCAAGCAGATGGGGTTGGGGTGGGGGGATCGGGAGAGAGAGAGAGAGAGGTGGGGGGGGGGGGGGGGATGGAGTAATCAGAAGAGGGAGCAAAGTTAGGATTTCTCCCCGAAGGCTGAGTTGGATGTCTCAATGTTCGTAATTTATTTTATGTTGGCTGAAACACACACACACACACACACACACACACACACACACACACACACACACACACACATTTGATCACCGTTTCTTGTGTTGAGGTAGCGCCAGGAACAGACGAGGAAAGGCCACATTCGTTCACACTTAGTCTCTAGCTGTCATGTATAATGCACCGAAACCACAGCTTCCTTTACACATCCAGGCCCCACAAAACCTTCCATGGTTTACCCCTAACGCTTCACATGCCCTGGTTCAGTCCATTGACAGCACGTCGAGCCTAGTGTATCACATCGTTCCAATTTCACTCCATCCTTCCACCTCCAATTTGGTCTCCCACTTCTCGTTCCCTCCACCTCTGACACATATATCCTCTTTCTCAATCTTTCCTCACTCATTCTCTCCATGTGCCCAAACCATTTTAACACACCCTCTTCTGCTCTCTCAACCACACTCTTTTTATTTCGACACATCTCCCTTACCCTCTCATTACTTATTCGATGAAACCCTAAACCCCCTAACTGCAAATATTGTCCCCAAACTTTTCATTTCCAACACATCCACCCTTCTCCGTACAACCCTATTTGTAGCCCATGCCTTGCAACCATATGATATCGTTGGAAATGCTATTACCTCAAACACCCATTTTTGCTCCGAGATAACGTTCTCGCCTTCCGCATATTCTTCATAGCCACCAGAGCCTTCGCTCCCTCCTCCACCATATCACTCACTTCCGCTTCCATGGTTCCATCCGCCGCCAAATCCACTCCCAGATTTCTAAAACACTTCACTTCCTTCAGTTTTTCACCATTCAAACTTATATCCCAATTAACTTGTCTCTCAACCCTGCTGAACCTAATAACCTTGCTCTTATTCACATTTACTCTCAACTTTCTCCTTTTACACACTACCAAACTCAGCCACCAACCTCTGCAGTTTAATTACTCGAATCAGCTACCAGTGCTGTATCATCAGCGAACAACAACTGACTCACTTCCCAAGGCTTTTTCATCTCTAACAAACTGCATACTCGCCGCTCTCTCCAAAACCTATAAGGGACGATCATAGCCAAGTGGTTAGTGTACCCAGCAATCACACAAATGGTGCCGGGTTCGAATCGTTGCTTGCTGGAGGGCATTATGTGTTCTATGAAGAATGCGCGATCATATGTACTGTATTTGTGTTTACATACTTTCACGTGTGACAGTAAGTTCTGTAAAATTGAGTGGTCATTTTCCTATTAAGGTCGATACTAGTCGAAAGGTTAGCGTACCCAACAATCACGCAAATGGTGCCAGGTTCGAATCCTTTCTATTATTCGCCATTTGGTGATATATGTGTGTGTATGTATATGTATGTGTGTATGCGTGTATGTATACTTAAGTATATATGAGTGGATGGGACTTTCTTCGGATGTTTCGTGGCGCTATCTCGCTATATATATATATATATATATATATATATATATATATATATATATATATATATATATATATATATATTCTTTTGGGTTATCGTAACTGAGTTTCATTTACATATTGTTGATAATACTTAAGAGGCATATAACTTTCATAGTTTTAATGAGATTAGTCAAGCAATTCCAGAGTTGAGTAAGTTTGTAATGGTGGAATAAAATTAATTCAATAACTTTTTTTTATTTCTAGTTAAAGAGGCAATGGAATGGGAAGGAAGGGAAGGGAGAGGGAGGTGGGTGGGGGTTGGGGGGAGGTGGGGGATTGACGGAGGGTGGAATGGTCTGAACGTGGGATGGGTGGTGTTTGGGATGGGTTCTTCGTGGAATGGGACGGTTCTAGACGGTATGGGCTGGCTCAGGACCTATCTTGGAGGGGAGAGGGAGGGGGTTTGAACTGCAGGAGATGGTGCTTCTACTGCGGAGGGTAAGGTGGGAATGGTGGTGGGGGAGGGGGAGGGGGAAGAAATGGTTCTTTGGACTGGTTTGAGGACGGGTTATAAACAAAGAGAGAGAGAGAGAGAACTGTCAAAAAGTCGTACCTGTCAACTTTACACCTTTCTCTCTACTTCTACTACTACTGCCACTACTATCACTACGACTACTACTACTACTACTGTCACTACTACTCTTACTACCACTACTACGACTACTACTACTACCACCTCGTTCGTCTCAGGATTCAGGCCACCTTCAGCGTGATTGTAATCCACTTCGAGACTGACTCTGACGTTATGTAGACTATTCCTTCCTGTGTGTTTAGTTGTATCTTTCAATCTTACACACACAGTACGTGGAGAAAGATTCACTCTTAAATGCCCCATATGTAGATATAACAGTCAGTTGATATACATCGAAGAGACGATGCTAGGACGCCAAATGGCGTCCTAGCATCGTCTCTTCGATGTATATCAACTGACTGTTATATTTCTCTTTTGTGTCTCCCCTGATGATGTGATTATTACACGAAAATGCACTTGGGAACTTTTCGTGTTTCATTTTCCCCGTGGACTCATAGGAATATCTTGATCACGAGCAAAGTTGTGATCCTTTCCAATATATATATATATATATATATATATATATATATATATATATATATATATATATATATATATATATATATATATGTATGTATGTATGTTTTGGACAAACACATATGTGTGTGTGTGTGTGTGTGTGTGTGTGTGTGTGTGTGTGTGTGTGTGTTTGTGTGTGTGTGTGTGTGTGTGTGTTTTATGAGTTTTTTGTTTGTTTTCTATCGTGTCATGGGACATTTTGTGACTCCCTGACATTTTCGTTCTTGAGTACGACTACGGTACGACCCTTGGGTATCACGGCCTTGCCCCTTGACATGACCCTTTCATACCCAAGGATCGTGCCGTCATGCTCAAGGGTCGTACCGTCGTGTTCAAGGGTCGTACCGTCGTGCTCAAGGGTCGTACCGTCGTGCCCAAGGGTCGTACCATCGTGCTCAAGGGTCGTACCGTCGTGCTCAAGGATCGTACCGTCGTGTTCAAGGGTCGTACCGACATGCCCAAGGGTCTTACCATCGTGCTCAAGGGGTCGTACCATCGTTCTCAAGGGCCTAAACGATCGATGACCCTAATCAGACCATCCGTATGGTCTGTTAACCGATCCACAACTGGGGACCATTACATACACCATCACCCTGGATGAACCTGCCTATACACGACCACTAAGTACTCCACCTTACATCATGCCACTACCCCTGAGCCTAAGTCCCACCCTCCCACCACTAACCCTGACCTCGCCAAGGTCTTATGAACCACACCTGACCCCCAGATCAACCCAACAAAGACACTAATCACACCACCATTGGTTCCTAATTAATCCATATCTGTCCCTTAATTAAACAGTTGACTGGCTGTCACATCCACTATTGCCACCACCACACCAAATTACGCACATATAAGTAACAGATGTATATTACTTTTGGACCGGTTTTCATCATACTTTTTATAGCTTCCACCGCCCCTCTGAGACTTATACTTACAAAGATCTTACTAGTTTGCTAGGCGCCTGGATGACCAATATACGTGTGGGGGAGAATACCATTTCTGTATCCCCTCAGTACAAGATGTATTCTGCATGCATATGTAATGAGCACAGATACAGTTCGTCTTCGGAAAAGGTGTTGATAGACGTGTAGAGATAAGCTATCCTGGTAAATGAAAGACACACACACACACACACACACACACACACACACACACACACACACACACACACACACACGAACACGTCTGCCACACCGTCACGTGAATATTGAACGAATTTACCAACACGTTCGTGACTTGAACACGTACTTATCACTTATTGACACATTTATCGCCCACATTTATGGACATGCCACATGTGTACACACACGCACACACACACACACACACACACATGTACACACATTATTGCTTATATACACATTATCTAACTGTTTATAGATAGGTATGATACATAGTTGGTTTTAATTACAACTGTTATATTGTTGATTATAATAAAGTATGTTGTATTGCTGCTTATAAATAAACATTACCGTTTATATATATATATATATATATATATATATATATATATATATATATATATATATATATATATA
Organism: Panulirus ornatus; assembly: GCF_036320965.1. Lineage (NCBI taxonomy): Eukaryota > Metazoa > Arthropoda > Malacostraca > Decapoda > Palinuridae > Panulirus > Panulirus ornatus. The sequence continues at coordinate 53,709,146 of NC_092234.1, read as the reverse complement.
TATATATATATAGATACACTTCTGGTTGCAAGTATATATGATACTTTTCTGATTATAAGTAGGTATGATTCCCTGATATCTGTATGATAATCAGATATGATATGTTAGTTTTTGTAAGTGGGTATAAAGCTTTCCTGATATATAAACAGATATGATTCATTATCATTTCACAAGTATGATACACTCATCTATATAAGTATGATACATTCCTGTTCATAAGTATAGCACATTACCATTTGTAAGTAGGTATGATGCGCTGTTTCTTTAAGTAGGTAAGATACATTATTGGTTGTAGGTAGGTATGATATGTGGGTATACTAGGTACAATTCAGTACTGTTTATATGTATACCACACCGTGGTGTACGAGAAGGTATGATGCCTTGCTTTTTTGTAAGTAGGTATGATAGACTGATGCTCAGATATAAGTATGACATACTTTAAGAGTATGTGTGATATACTGTTGGTATGATTTGGTATGGTGCACTGCCAGTTGCAGGTGGGTAAGACACATTGCTGTGAATATTCAGGTAACTAAGTATGATATATTATTTTTCATAAGTAAATATAATGCACTGTATGATACATTGTTCTTTATAAGTAAATATGTTGAACTGTAAGTATGATGCAATGTTCTTTATAAGTAGATATAGTGCACTGTAAGTAGGATACATTGTTCTAATAAGTAAATATATTGAACTGTAAGTATTATACATTGTTCTTTATAAGTAAATATAACGCATTGTAAGTAGGATACATTAAGGTATGATAAAATACCCTTTGTAAGTAAACTGTTTAAATGTAGGTATGTTAAACTTGTTAATAACTATGTGTGATGTATGGGTTTGCAAGTATGTACGATTCACTTATTTATAAATGTGGTACTTTTCTCTGTATGTGATTCTGTAAGTACGCATAAGTAGGTATGGTGCATTTGTTTATGAATAGGTTTGATGTGTTTGTTTATAAGTAAGTGCATTACTTTTAATCATATGAGGGTATGATAGTTTATCCATAATTTGGTATGATACATTCATGTTAAAGTAGGTGTGTCATATTTGTATATAAGTATGATAGGATTCTTTGTAGGTTGGTATGATACTTTTTGTTAGTAGGTATATTGCAGTTAGATACAAAACATTTGTTTGTAAGTAGGTATGATGCATATATTTGTATGGTTGGTGTGATACATTTGTTTGTAGGTAGGTATGATACATATGTTTGTATGATTGGTGTGATACTTTCGTTTTTAAGTAGGTATGATATATTCAGTAGGTATAATACATCTGTATGTAAGTAGGTATGATACGAAATTTGTCTGTAAGTAGGTATGATACATCTCTGCACGTATAATATACCCGTCTGTAAGTAGGCATGATCCACCCGTCTGTAAATAGGCATGATCCACCCGTCTGTAAGTAAGCATGATCCACCCGTCTGTAAGTAGGCATGATCCACCCGTCTGTAAGTAAGCATGATCCACACGTCTGTAAATAGGCATGATCCACCCGTCTGTAAATAGGCATGATCCACCCGTCTGTAAGTAAGCATGATCCACCCGTCTGTAAGTAGGCATGATCCACCCGTCTGTAAGTAAGCATGATCCACACGTCTGTAAGTAAGCATGATCCACCCGTCTGTAAATAGGCATGATCCACCCGTCTGTAAGTAAGCATTATGCACCGGTCTGTAAGTAAGCATGATCCACCCGTCTGTAAGTAAGCATGATCCACACGTCTGTAAGTAGGCATGATCCACCCGTCTGTAAGTAAGCATGATCCACACGTCTGTAAGTAGGCATGATCCACACGTCTGTAAGTAAGCATGATCCACCCGTCTGTAAGTAAGCATGATCCACCCGTCTGTAAGTAAGCATGATCCACACGTCTGTAAGTAAGCATTATGCACCCGTCTGTAAGTAGGCATGATCCACCCGTCTGTAAGTAAGCATGATCCACCCGTCTGTAAGTAAGCATGATCCACCCGTCTGTAAGTAGGCATGATCCACCCGTCTGTAAGTAGGCATGACGCGTGTGTGCATCACTAGCCAGCCACTCGTGTGTTATAATGTTGTGTTGGGGAAGGCTGCCGCCCCTCCCCCCCCCCTCCTCCCCCTTCTTACCCCCCCCCACTCCAATATATTCTTAACTTTCTTCAACTTTTATTGCATTCCTAGTGTGGCCAGGTGTGGCCAGGTGTGGCCAGGTGTGGCACAGCTCACTGCACGGGGGGGTTTACCACCCACCCCCCCATATCACTTGCGCTCTCTCTCTCTCTCTCTCTCTCTCTCTCTCTCTCTCTCTCTTCCCCTCACCCCACCCCATCACCCCGCGTAATATCGTATCCAGGTGAGTTAGCAAGTAACTTAAGGTAAAGTGGGGATTAGGGAGGGGGGATGGGGTAGGTTGGGGGTTAGGGGGTTGAGGTTGGGGGGTTTTGAGGAGGGGGTGTGGGGGGGTAATTATCGTCGGTTGGGGTGTGGGGGGGTAATTATCGTCATGGATAATCACTGCTCAGAGTTAAGTGGGAATGGGATATTGCCCAAGGGGTTATTTTCCACCACCGGCATAGTGGCTAGCGTTACTGACCAATGAGGCCACAAGTCATAGAGTGTTGTAATGCCTGCGTGTGCATCCATATGCTGAGAGTGCAGGGCAATTGAGTAGTTAGTGGTTGATGTCTTCTTTGTCGTAGTTGCATCGTTGGCATGAAGGATCTTGGGATACGTTAAGACTGTCCTAGTCATGGTGTAGTGATGGGTGATGTCCAAAACGCGTAGACGGGAGAGTGTGACTCTTATTTCTCTAGGGAGTGTGATCTCTGATGTGTGTACGTCTGGTGGTGTGGAGTTTAACACTTGAGGTCAGAGCAGGTTAAGGTGGGACTGTGTATTGGGAGGATCATTGTTTGTTTGTGTAGGTGATGAGTGGTTTGTGGTTGCTAGGCAGCCAGTGATTGTTCTGAGAGCACAGTCCTGTGGAGTCTACGGTTTTGTTATATGGAAGACCAGGCAGGTGAGGCATGGTTTAGAATGGAACGGATTGATTTGCTTGTTGAGAATGTTGAGGGATATATATAGATAGATAGATAGATAGATAGAGAGAGAGAGAGAGAGAGAGAGAGAGAGAGAGAGAGAGAGAGAGAGAGAGAGAGAGAGAGAGAGAAACTCATGAGCTCTCAGATGGATGGGATAATGATATAGCCCTGATCTTGCCCCTTGTGGGTCAAGGGGGTTAAGTCTTGAAGAACGTCCTCTTGGTGGCGTCCCTTTTCCCCCCTCTACTGCACCACCACCTTCTGCAGTCTCTGCTCACACTGGTTGGCTCGCTGAGGAGGACGTACATGTAGCCCTGTATGTCACGAGCAACACATGACGCTCACCAGTAACTTGTGTCGGTCGCTTCGGTCGAAACTCCGCCTGGTGATGGAACAGAATCTCCTCTCGTAGCGTTTACGTGTTTGAAGACAAAAGATGTGAGAAGTTTTGCTCTCATTTGCATTCCCGGCCACTCGAGCTGTCCCACGCAGCCTTACGTATTGAAATATCCATGTATATATGTTCAGGTGTGGATGCATCGTTGCGCGCGAATTGCAAAGGAGACAATTGTACATACGAGTCGATCCGATGCGGTCTCGTTTATACTGGGAGAAGAATTGACGTTTCCCAGGACGGCCTCGATGTCCAGTAGGATGGAGGCGCGCCACGATTTCACACTAACTACGATTCGATTTCAGGCGACATCACCACCCTACCAGCGGTCATGTGACCAGGCCAGGAGTAGGTCAGACTCTCAGACCCAAAGGTCAACCCCCCTACCCCACCCCCCACCCCCCACAAGGAGTCATCCATCTCAGTCGTGTCACCTAAGACGAAGCTGCGCCGCACTGGACCAGCACCAGACGCATCGCCCACCTGATGGCATCTCTCTCTCTTACATGAGCTGTGTAGTCACTTGCGCTGCCCAGTATCGAGCCACTGATGTCTACACTTGCACGGCGACACCGGCTTATCGTCACCTCCAACGTCACCCTGCTTGGCGTCACCCTGCTTGGCGTCACTCTGCTTGGCGTCACCCTGCTTGGCGTCACTCTGCTTGGCGTCACTCTGCTTGGCGTCACCCTGCTTGGCGTCACTCTGCTTGGCGTCACTCTGCTTGGCGTCTGTCTCTGCTTGTCGTCGCTCTGCTTGGCGTCACTCTGCTTGGCGTCACTCTGCTTGGCGTCGACCTGCTTGGCGTCACTCTGCTTGGCGTCAACCTGCTTAGCGTCACTCTGCTTGGCGTCAACCTGCTTAGCGTCACTCTGCTTGGCGTCACCTGCTTGGGGTCCCTGCTTGGCGTCACCCGCTTGGGGTCACCCTGTTGGCGTCACCTGCTTTGGGTACTCGCTTGGGGTCCTCTGCTTGGCGTACCCGCTTGGTACTCTGCTTGGGGTCATCTGTTGGCGTCAAAATGCTTGCGTCACTTTCTTGGGGTCAACCTCTTAGCGTCACTCTGCTTGGCGTCAACCCGTTGGTCCTTGCTTTGGGGTCTGCTTACCATTCTGCGTCAGCTTTTACGCTTGGTCCCTTTCCTTGTTTGGCGTTCGGTTGGGTTTTTTCCTGTTGTAATTTTTGGGCGTCAAGGGGAAGGGTTTTGGCGCCCCTCGTTGGTTAAATTTTTTTTATTTTTTGGGTTGTGGGTTTTGTTGGGTTGGGTTTGTGGGTGTTTAAAAGGACGGGCGCACGAGGTAAAAATTTTTTTCCCCCAACTTGAAAAAAATTGCGTATGGGGGGGTAAATTTGGGGAGGGTCCCCTAGGGTAGCCCATGGGGAAAGGGTTAATTGTGTTTCCCTGTTGGGTCTCTGCTGGGTTAAAACCAAGGCCCTCTGGGGAGGGTTTGCGATTTTTTGGAATGTAGGGGAAGGTGCGTAACCTTTAGCTTCTCTTCCCCCTTTGGGTCATGTTGGGTATAGAAGTAAGTGAATGACTTCCTGCACAGGAGCATCCGCCCTGCTGAGGGGGCAAAATACGGTCTCAGGAAAAGGAAGTTGTGGGAAACGTATCTTTAAGATTTCTATGAATGAATGAGCTCCATCTTAGCGAAGACTAGGTGGACTTTAATGTATCTAGACTGCCAGAGAGCCTTTGACACTATGCCACATAGAAGTTTGGTGAAAGAGTATTATCCTCAGGCAGGTATAAGAAGGGAGACTGTTCCGACAGACAGAAGAATAATGTCGTGGAAGGCATTAAAGAAAGAGTGGCAGAAGCGCCTTCCTGAGGTTTCTTACCAGTGGCGTACCATAAGGTTCTGTTTTGGGGACCAATTACTCTTCTTGATCTACGTCATTGACTTGCCAGAAGGATCGGACTCCTACCTAATGATGCCAGGGTCATTAGGGGAAGGGGGTAATAAGCGACGAGGATTGCATCACTCCACAAGGGAACTTAGAAATGCAACCGAAATAGATATTTCTATGAGGATAGAGCGCAGCGGAAGAAGGCCACGATATGAATATCATTATCTAGTAAGATATAAGCTGTTGGGAAATCTGTTTGTGGGAAAGACTTGTCGTCAGAGTCTCAGATTAGGAGAATAGTGAAGAGGACAAATATCAGAATAGCATTTAGCTATACGACTTAGGTACTATTGAGCAAACTGTTCACATCCAACGTCAGGTCAAAGTAGAATATACTTCTCCCAAGTTTTGGTCACTGCCTTTCTCAAAAAGCACAAAGAACTAGTAGAGAAGGTCTAGAGGAGCGCGACAAAGATGATACCAGAATTAAGCCAGCTGAACTTCAGGGAATGAAAGGCTAAAGGTTTTAGATGTGTACACCATGGGGGAAAAAAGAAAAGACTAAAAGGTGACCTGATCACAAAGAGTTTTGAGCTATTTGATCATGTCATCAGTGAATAATATCTTGATAAAAACGTGAATGGGATAACTAGCGTCAGTGACGTAAGAGTAGACGAGTAACTTGTGAGAAAAAATGCAAAAAAGAAATACACTTTTGTGGTCTAAGAATGGTGGATGAATGGAATGAATTGAATATTGAAATTGTGAATGCAAGCCAGTATACATGAACTGTAAAAAGTTGTGTAATAGAAGAGGAAATTCAAGAGATGGGGCGCCACACGAGTGTAAAACTCCTTCCCCCTTACAGCACAATTAGCTAATTACAAAAGTCGTCAAATACACATGTGGAACTCCCTCCCTTCCCCAGTAATGCAGGAATTACGTGATTACACACACACACACACACACACACACACACACACACACACACACACACACACACACACACACACACACACACACACACATGCCTGAATCCAACTTAACGTAGGCGATCCTCCACCTCCGTAAGCATTCGAGTCTCAGCGTCGTAGGTAATGACGTACACTGGACGACGTACACTGGATGACGTACACTGGATGACGTACACTGGATGACGTACACTGGATGACGTACACTGGACGACGTACACTGGACGACGTACACTGGATGACGTACACTGGACGACGTACACTGGACGACGTACACTGGATAACGTACATAAGACCACGTCCATCAAGTGATCACGAGAACCACTACCAGGGTTCTCACGTGGTTGATACTAACCTCCCTACCTCACTCCCTACCTACCTACCTACCTACCTACCTACCTACCTCACTCCCTACCTCACTCCCTACCTACCTCACTCCCTACCTACCTACCTACCTATCTACCTCACTCCCTACCTACCTACCTATCTACCTCACTCCCTACCTACCTACCTACCTACCTACCTACCTACCTCACTCCCTACCTCACTCCCTACCTACCTCACTCCCTACCTACCTACCTACCTACCTACCTACCTACCTACCTACCTACCTCACTCCCTACCTACCTCACTCCCTACCTACCTCACTCTCTACCTACCTCACTCCCTACCTACCTCACTCCCTACCTACCTCACTCCCTACCTACCTCACTCTCTACCTACCTCACCTCCCTACCTACCTACCTACCTATCTACCTCACTCCCTACCTACCTACCTACCTACCTACCTACCTCACTCCCTACCTACCTCACTCCCTACCTACCTACCTACCTACCTACCTACCTACCTACCTACCTACCTCACTCCCTACCTACCTCACTCCCTACCTACCTCACTCCCTACCTACCTCACTCCCTACCTACCTACCTACCTACCTACCTCCCTACCTACCTCACTCCCTACCTACCCACCTACCTACCTACCTACCTCCTTCTCTACCTCCTTCCCTACCTACCTACCTACCTCCCTCCCTCCCTCCCTCCCAACCTCCCTCCCTCCCTCCCTCCCTCCCTCCCTCCCTCCCTCCCTCCCTCCAAAAAACATGGAAAATAGAATCTCCTCAAAGTTTCAGACTGGGAACCCATAGGACTTCACAGGATGTGTGTTTGAGTCGCAGTGTATGACGTCGAAGCCTTTTGAAGGGAGGGGGGGAGGGGGTATTGATCGATTGAGGTGTGTGTGTATGTGTGTGTGTGTGTGTGTGTGTGTGTGTGTGTGGAGGGAAGCCATGTGTTGCAGCAGCCTGTCCCTGCTCGCTCGTAGCACAGAAATATGGAGGAAATTAGTTGATCCGGTCTGAGAAGTGGTCCCCCCTCCCTCTCGAGTCTACGGGGGAGGGGGAAAAGAGGGAGGGGGAGGGGTAAAAAGGGGGTTGTGGGCTGGTGGTGGGGTGTGGGAGAGAGAGAGAGAGAGAGAGAGAGAGAGAGAGAGAGAGAGAGAGAGAGAGAGAGAGAGAAGCAAACACACACAAACACACACACACACACACACACACACACACACACACACACACACACACACACACATGAAGACTAAGGATGCAGACAGTGAGATGCAACAAACACCGGTGATATGGTTGAATTGGGTTCACTTAACTTCAAGACTCTCGACCATTTGAAATTATTGCCTTACATTCACTCTAATACCTTACGACTTCATAAACTTCATTGCTCTTACCTTATATACAGGTACCTTTATGTATATATATATATATATATATATATATATATATATATATATATATATATATATATATATATCCCTGGGGATAGGGGAGAAAGAATACTTCCCACTTATTCCCTGCGTGTCGTAGAAGGCGACTGAAAAGGGGAGGGAGCTGGAGGCTGGAAATCCTCCCCTCTCGATTTTAATTCTCCCAAAGAAGGAACAGAGAAGGGGGCCAAGTGAGGATATTCCCTCTAAGGCTCACTCCTCTGTTCTTAACGCTACCTCGCTAACGCGGGGAAATGGCGAATAGTATGAAAGAAAGATATACATATATGTGTGTGTGTGTGTGTGTGTGTGTGTATCCACAGACAGTCAGCTGATTGTGATAATCAGCTGGTTGGTGGAGCCACGTACAGCTGTGTAGCTGGGAGGTGGCCAGGAGTGATGTGGTAACAACACATAGATGGACAAGGAAGAAGGAAAAGAATTTCTTGTCTCGCGCGCCTGATTGAAGATGAATGAAATCCTGAGGTTTAAGGTTTATGCTATTAACGGTTCAAATTTTGATATGTAGAAAGAGAAAATATATTTGTCATTAGTCTATGAATAGAAGAATTATATAAACACACACACACACACACACACACACACACACACACACACACACATGTTAATTTTAGATTTTCTGATAAAACATTTTTTTTTTTTAATGACGTATATTTGCAAACACTATACAGGATTTATTTTTATTCTAGGAATTTCAACAACATAATAATCTTCCTTCGTGGGAAGATAATCCAAATCTGATTTCGGATGGTGATTGTAAATTTAAAGAAGATAGGATGAAAATAAACTTAGTGGTGTGTCAGTCTACTGATACACGTGTGTGGTGGGATCCAACGCTTTAAATTTTGGCCCTCCTTAAAAAAGGGGTTTCTCTTGAAGGGTTGAGAATAGAATATACAGAAGACTCGAATTAATGGTAAATTTGTGAAGGGGGGAGGAGTAAAGGGGAGGGGAATTTGGGATTCAAGTATGGGAACCTATGCTTGGGCAGCGATGGTGTGAGGCACACCATCGCTTGTTGAATCTCTCTCTCTCTCTCTCTCTCTCTCTCTCTCTCTCTCTCTCTCTCTCTCTCTCTCTCTCTCTCTCTCTACCTATCTATTTTATCTATCTATCTATCTATCTATCAATCTATCTGTATCTATCTATCTGTCTATCTATCTATCTATCTATCTATCTATCTATCTATCTATCTATCTATCTCTCAATATTGGAATACCCGTGGAAAAAAAATGGTGTTGTGCATTAAAAGCAACACACAAAGACATTGCCAAAACAAAGAAAAAAAAAAGAAATAAGAAAAGTCAGCATGAGTGAACTGATAACAAGAGACGTAGTGAAGAAATTTGATGTCGTAATTAAGACCAGGCACCTCAGGCCGGAGACCTGGAGTAAGTAATTAACACGCTTACTAATTACCTTCTCCCCCGCTCATCAAAACAAGCACCTGTATCTAATGTGTATTTTTGTAAGTTAGCGGTAGGTAAAGTGTGTAAGTAGATGTAAAGAGAGAGTATAATTCGCTTTCGAGAGAGAGAGAGAGAGAGAGAGAGAGAGAGAGAGAGAGAGAGAGAGAGAGAGAGAGAGACGCTAATTACCAATTACAAACGGCTTAGTCATTAAGCTTCCCCTTAATGATAACAAGGGAAATGATTACAACGGGAACAAGAAAACGCGGTAAATGAAGTTACTCAAAGTGAAAGAAAATGTATTGAGCGAAGTGAATACAGGCGAAAGAAAAATACTGAGTTAAAGGAATGCATGTGAAAGAATATGCTGTGAGGGGTCTTTGATTATAGGCACATTTCTTGTTGATTTTACATATATATACATATATATATATATATATATATATATATATATATATATATATATATATATATAGATAGATAGATAGATAGATAGATAGATAGATAGATAGATAAATAGATAGGTAGATAGATAGATTGATAGATAGATAGGTAGGTGGATAGATAGATAGATAGATAGATAGATAGGTAGGTAGGTAGATAGATACGTTTGGCTTTCTAAATGCTGTATGTGTCCATTTGAAGCATCAAGGTTTTGGCCTCTAATGACTGACATATAGCAAGAAAATGCCCCACCCAAACTTTATGGGCGTGTGAGCCACGAAGGCAGAGAGAGAGCCGTGAGGGTGGGTCGTAGAGAGAGAGAGAGAGAGAGAGAGAGAGAGAGAGAGAGAGAGGTAATAAAAAGTGACCATAGGTCTGCCATGCCCTCCTTACGGTAGGTTTATTGATCCCAAAATGGGTAAAAAAGAAGAGGGTCGAGGGGTCTAATACGGTCGGTAGTATATATGATAAGTGTTTGTGTCTACGCTGGGAAGGGTTGGTCGTCAGGAGTTACGGTAGCTGGGTAGAAACGCACGTCAAAACAGAAGGTTAGAAGTGGTAATGTCCCGCCAACAGATTAATATGGATTAGAATATAGTCAGGGTCAGTATGGACGGGCGTAGATGGCATGGCGTTTGCTCAAGATGATAGTAAGGATGATTAGTAGATAGTAAAGTATTTATCTGAGTAGATAGTAAAGTATTTATCCGAGTTCCTAGTGAGGCATTTGCCCGAGTGGGTAGTTAGGCATTTTTCCCAACTTACAACCACACGAAGATGAAGGTTGAACTTTTGGATCAACACGTAATGTAAAACTTGATGGTATTTTCTTTAACTCTTTGATGTCGTGTTGTTCCATGTTGTTAAGGGATGGGTTGTAAGGATGAGATCCCAGCGTCGGCAGGGTTGTGGATAGATGGGAGAGGTGGGAAGGATAGACTCTTCTCGATCTATTGGATGGAAAACGGTGTAGAGGAGGGGTAACTGGGTGTTGGCGCACGACACTCCGAAGAACATGTCAGAGGGGTTGAAGATGAAAGTGAGACTTAACTAGTTCAAATTGGGTGTAATTAGGAGATTTAGGAGGTGGCGGGTTAGGGTGGGAAGGGGGGGGGGGTGGTGCTGGGAAAGTGAGATGTGGATTTATGAGTGAGAGGTTGGAAGAGAGAGAGAGAGAGAGAGAGAGAGAGAGAGAGAGAGAGAGAGAGAGAGAGAGAGAGAGAGAGAGCAACACCTGCACACGATACCAGAGGGTGAGAGATGGTGGAGATGATGAATAATCATCATCCCTCCACAACGCCAGACAGACAGAGGAGAGACATCTCTCAGGACACACACATACACACACACACACACACACACACGTGGAACCCGAAATGCCTTCAGGGAAAAGATGAAGAAGAAGGAAAAAAAAAAGGGGGAAAAAACTCCTCCTCGGCCATATTTGCTCATTCTCCACTCGCTCAGTTTATTCCTGTGAGAGGAATAAATCAAAGGTATATTGAGAGGAAGCTGGGCAGCTGGCTGGCTGGCTGGCTGGTTGCCTGGCTGGCTGGCTGGCTGGTTGGCTGGCCTGGCTGGCTGGGCAGCTGGCTGGGCAGCTGGCTGGTTGGCTGGTTGGCTGGCTGGTTGGCTGGTTGGTTGGCTGGCTGGTTGGCTGGCCTGGCTGGCTGGCTGGCTGGCTGGCTGGCTAGCTGGTTGGCTGGCTGCCTGGGTGCCTGGCCTGGCTGGTTGGCTGGCTGGTGGCTGGCTGGCCTGGCTGGCTGGCTGGTTGGTTGGCAGAGGATACAGTCACCCGCGCCAGCCAGACTTGACGTGACGTATGTGTGTGTGTGTGTGTGTGTGTGTGTGTGTGTGTGTGTGTGTGTGACGCCAGAAGAACCGGCTGAATCATACGCGTTATGGATTGGTAACGTTCGTTATGGGTTGGTAACGTTCGTTATGGATTGGTAACGTTCCCTCTATGATGTGACGTTATTCGTGTCATCGATCAGTAACGTTCCCTCTATAATGTGATGTTATTCATGTTACGGATCAGTAACGTTCCCTCTGTGATGTTACGTTATTCGTGTTATCGATCAGTAACGTTCCGTATATAATGTTACGATCAATAGATCTGGTTGTAATGATCCATCACTAAAGACAATATTGATACGTTCAACCTTCCTCTCATATATATATATATTTTTTTTTTTTTTTTGTCGCTGTCTCCCGCGTTTGCGAGGTAGCGCAAGGAAACAGACGAAAGAAATGGCCCAACCCACCCCCATACACATGCCTTGATTCAATCCACTGACAGCACGTCAACCCCGGTATACCACATCGCTCCAATTCACTCTATTCTTTGCCCTCCTTTCACCCTCCTGCATGTTCAGGCCCCGATCACACAAAATCTTTTTCACTCCATCTTTCCACCTCCAATTTGGTCTCCCTCTTCTCCTCGTTCCCTCCACCTCCGACACATATATCCTCTTGGTCAATCTTTCCTCACTCATTCTCTCCATGTGACCAAACCATTTCAAAACACCCTCTTCTGCTCTCTCAACCACGCTCTTTTTATTTCCACACATCTCTCTTACCCTTACGTTACTTACTCGATCAAACCACCTCACACCACACATTGTCCTCAAACATCTCATTTCCAGCACATCCATCCTCCTGCGCACAACTCTATCCATAGTCCACGCCTCGCAACCATACAACATTGTTGGAACCACTATTCCTTCAAACATACCCATTTTTGCTTTCCGAGATAATGTTCTCGACTTCCACACATTCTTCAAGGCTCCCAGAATTTTCGCCCCCTCCCCCACCCTATGATCCACTTCCGCTTCCATGATTCCATCCGCTGCCAGATCCACTCCCAGATATCTAAAACACTTCACTTCCTCCAGTTTTTCTCCATTCAAACTCACCTCCCAATTGAATTGACCCTCAACCCTACTGTACCTAATAACCTTGCTCTTATTCACATTTACTCTTAACTTTCTTCTTTCACACACTTTACCAAACTCAGTCACCAGCTTCTGCAGTTTCTCACATGAATCAGCCACCAGCGCTGTATCATCAGCGAACAACAACTGACTCACTTCCCAAGCTCTCTCATCCCCAACAGACTTCATACTTGCCCCTCTTTCCAAAACTCTTGCATTCACCTCCCTAACAACCCCATCCATAAACAAATTAAGCAACCATGGAGACATCACACACCCCTGCCGCAAACCTACATTACCTGAGAACCAATCACTTTCCTCTCTTCCTACACGTACACATGCCTTACATCCTCGATAAAAACTTTTCACTGCTTCTAACAACTTGCCTCCCACACCATATATTCTTAATACCTTCCACAGAGCATCTCTATCAACTCTATCATATGCCTTCTCCAGATCCATAAATGCTACATACAAATCCATTTGCTCTTCTAAGTATTTCTCACATACATTCTTCAAAGCAAACACCTATATATATATATATATATATATATATATATATATATATATATATATATATATATATATATATATATATATATATATATGTATTATAACAAGTGATCGATGAACTTCTGGGAATGCGGAACGAAAATGAAAATACACAACCCTTACCTGGGATGATGTATATGTATCCGTCTGTACTCTGGCAGTGGTATATAATCGTGTCTTTTATCTTCGTCCGGTGATTATCGAGATGAGTTGCAGGTAACCAGGTGTGGTCCACCCGGGTTATGGGTGTGGGTGGGTCAGGTTGAGGAAAGGGGTGGGGGGAGGGGGGGAGGGGAAGAGGAACATGAGGTGGTTACAGCAGGTGTGAATATGACATGATCAGGTTGCGTCAGCAAGTGAGGCGCCATGGTTCGTGTTGGCTGGCGAGAGACAGGAAGAGAGAGAGAGAGAGAGAGAGAGAGAGAGAGAGAGAGAGAGAGAGAGAGAGAGAGAGAGAGAGAGACAGTGTGTCAGTGTACTCCCTGGTGATACGAGAGAGAGAGAGAGAGAGAGAGAGAGAGAGAGAGAGAGAGAGAGAGAGAGAGAGAGAGAGAGAGAGAGAGAGAGAGACTCAAGCGAGAGACACATGAGAGACAATCTCATGCACTCCACGTAACTAAGAGATCAGTCATTATATCCTTCGTGTTCGTATGTAAGCTTGAGCCACAATAGTCCTGTAGTGTAAGGTCCTCCTACCTCAATGATACAGACAGGTCGGGGAAGTTCGCCCCGACCCGCCCCGCCCCGCCCCGACCCGCCCCGACCCAACCCGCCCCAACCCGTCCCGCCCCGACCCGCCCCGCCCCTCAACCCGCCCCGTTAGTGATGTAATTTGCATTATAGAACTGCTGCTCTTAACCTTATGATTCAACCGTGAACACAAGAAGCTTATGTATGATGAGCGAGACGACGTCTGTATTGATCATGGTAATAGCAACCAAGGTACAATTTCCAGTGTGTGTGTGATATAACCTCAGAAATTAAAGTATTTTCGTATGATGAAGTCTGCCGTGAGGTATGTGAATGAATTTTATAAATATGGGATAAATAAGACAAGATTTACTTTGTAACACACACACACACACACACACACACACATACACACACACACACACACACACACACACACACACACACACACACACACACGGCAAGCAGAACAGCCCCCCACCACCAAGTGTTGATGTATTCGTTCCAAATACTCTACCAAGCTATGAAGGTCTTCACCCCTTTTTTCATCGGTTCACTTAAACAGCTCGAAGATTCGTGTGTGTGTGTGTGTGTGTGTGTGTGTGTACACACCATCATGACTGGACACTTCAAGTCCCCCTGGTGGCCGAAGTTTACGACTGTTTACTGCGCTCTCGTATGTAGTGGATAGTTTACGAAGCGAGGTACGACACTCTCCCCTCCTCACGAGCTAATCACATACCAAAGGCATGAAGGATTTGACTTGATGTGGATGAAGGAAGGTTCACTTCAAAGTTTCGAATCCGGTTCGAACCGCTTCATAACAGAAGGGTTCGTAGTTGATTTAACCGACTCGCTTTTTTTTGGGGGGGGAGTTGTTTAAATGAATACCTTTGTAAAATATGACTCGCCCCTCTCAGTAAACATTTAAATTTGTGTTCTGGAGTAGAGAAACTGCACGAGAAATGTACTGTTGCTATCAATAAGAAAGAAAATATAGGAAAAAGGAAAAGAAAATGTGTCGCTTATTCACACTTTAGTTGAAATAGAGCTCGAAGCTTTTTATTTTTATTTCTTCGTTCCTTCTCAGGAAACGCAGTCATTCCGTTGATGTTCGAGGTGCTGTGTTATCTCGACAAATTATCAATCCACTCCCTCAATTATTATTTATAACTCATTTACCAAATTGGGTTTTTCTTGTTATGAGTATCTCTGTTATATTCATCGGTTTGATTCTTCACCATGATTCTAATTCCTCTCCTGACTTATTCATTATTATTTTCACATAATGTCAGATGGACTGGTATAGGCCATGTTATTATGAGCTAATGGTCACTTATATTCCCTTCTTTGTGTCATTATAAAGAAACCGCCATTAGATTTCTTACTGTTAACTTGGGAAGGTAAATATGTGGGTAAATGTAATTGAAGAAAGGTTTACTCAGGGGACACACACACACACACACACACACACACACACACACACACACACACACACACACACACACACACACACACAAACAAACAAACAAACAAACAAACAAACAGTTAAAATCACCTATTAATTGTTATTTGAGTTCTAAGATCAGGTGAATATTTCAGAAATAAGATATAGTTCATTTCGAAGATACAAAGCAAAGAATTATATATATATATATATATATATATATATATATATATATATATATATATATATATATATATATAAGATCAGGTGAATATTTCAGAAATAAGATATAGTTCATTTCGAAGATACAAAGCAAAGAATTATATATATATATATATATATATATATATATATATATATATATATATATATATATATATATATATTTTTTTTTTTTTTTTTTTTTTTTTTTTTTTTTTGCTTTGTCGCTGTCTCCCGCGTTTGCGAGGTAGCGCAAGGAAACAGACGAAAGAAATGGCCCAACCCACCCCCATACACATGTATATACATACGTCCACACACGCAAATATACATACCTACACAGCTTTCCATGGTTTACCCCAGACACTTCACATGCCTTGATTCAATCCACTGACAGCACGTCAACCCCGGTATACCACATCGCTCCAATTCACTCTATTCCTTGCCCTCCTTTCACCCTCCTGCATGTTCAGGCCCCGATCACACAAAATCTTTTTCACTCCATCTTTCCACCTCCAATTTGGTCTCCCTCTTCTCCTCGTTCCCTCCACCTCCGACACATATATCCTCTTGGTCAATCTCTCCTCACTCATTCTCTCCATGTGCCCAAACCATTTCAAAACACCCTCTTCTGCTCTCTCAACCACGCTCTTTTTATTTCCACACATCTCTCTTACCCTTACGTTACTTACTCGATCAAACCACCTCACAACACACATTGTCCTCAAACATCTCATTTCCAGCACATCCATCCTCCTGCGCACAACTCTATCCATAGCCCACGCCTCGCAACCATACAACATTGTTGGAACCACTATTTCTTCAAACATACCCATTTTTGCTTTCCGAGGTAATGTTCTCGACTTCCACACATTCTTCAAGGCTCCCAGAATTTTCGCCCCCTCCCCCACCCTATGATCCACTTCCGCTTCCATGGTTCCATCCGCTGCCAGATCCACTCCCAGATATCTAAAACACTTCACTTCCTCCAGTTTTTCTCCATTCAAACTCACCTCCCAATTGACTTGACCCTCAACCCTACTGTACCTAATAACCTTGCTCTTATTCACATTTACTCTTAACTTTCTTCTTTCACACACTTTACCAAACTCAGTCACCAGCTTCTGCAGTTTCTCACATGAATCAGCCACCAGCGCTGTATCATATATATATATATGTATGATTTTGTGAGGGCTGGGGGATGGACCATTTCAAAACAGTTTGAAACTCGAGATTTTAATTTTGTGAATCCAATAAGCCAGACCACGTTCTAATTAAGTGACCAGAACTACGTGTGTAGATATGAGGCTCTCTGTCATCTGACATGCAGCTGACCACGTGTCACACTAGGAGTGTCCATTCAGCTGACCACGTGCCACACTAACTCTTTATGCAGCTGACCACGTGTCACACTAAGTCTCCATGCAGCTGACCACGTGTCACACTGTCTTCATACAGCTGACCACGTGTCACAGTCTCTATACAGCTGACTACGTGTCACACTAAGTCTCCATGGACCTGACCACGTGCCACACTAAGTCTCCATGCAGCTAACCACGTGTCACACTAAGTCTCCATGGAACTAAGCACGTGCCACACTGTCTCCATGAAGCTGACCACGTGCCACACTAAGTCTCCATGAAGCTTAGGAGCTTTAGCAGCGGAAGTTTTAAGGAGGGTTATATGAAGGCTGCAGCTAAGCCCTGAACTTAAGCTTGATGAATCACACATGATATTTTAACTAAAGATGAAATCCTCCAAATGGAACAGCTAGACCAATGAAGAGAAATGAAAAAAAGTAATTATCAAATAGGCAAAAATAGACATCTGATAATGGTGGACGAAATCGCCAAAGCAGCGATATATATATATATATATATATATATATATATATATATATATATATATATATATATATATATATAAGAAATGGCCCAACCCCCCCCCATGTGTATGGGGGGGGGGTTGGGCCATTTCTTTCGTCTGTTTCCTTGCGCTACCTCGCAAACGCGGGAGACAGCGACAAAGTATAAAAAAAAAAAAAAAAAAAAAAAAAAAAATATACATATATATATATATATATATATATATATATATATATATATATATATATATATATATATATATATATATATATATAAGTTTTTATCGAGGATGTAAGGCATGTGTACGTGTAGGAAGAGAGGAAAGTGATTGGTTCTCAGTGAATGTAGGTTTGCGGCAGGGGTGTGTGATGTCTCCATGGTTGTTTAATTTGTTTATGGATGGGGTTGTTAGGGAGGTGAATGCAAGAGTTTTGGAAAGAGGGGCAAGTATGAAGTCTGTTGTGGATGAGAGAGCTTGGGAAGTGAGTCAGTTGTTGTTCTCTGATGATACAGCGCTGGTGGCTGATTCATGTGAGAAACTGCAGAAGCTGGTGACTGAGTTTGGTAAAGTGTGTGAAAGAAGAAAGTTAAGAGTAAATGTGAATAAGAGCAAGGTTATTAGGTACAGTAGGGTTGAGGGTCAAGTCAATTGGGAGGTAAGTTTAAATGGAGAAAAACTGGAGGAAGTAAAGTGTTTTAGATATCTGGGAGTGGATCTGGCAGCGGATGGAACCATGGAAGCGGAAGTGAATCATAGGGTGGGGGAGGGGGCGAAAATTCTGGGAGCCTTGAAGAATGTGTGGAAGTCGAGAACATTATCTCGGAAAGCAAAAATGGGTATGTTTGAAGGAATAGTGGTTCCAACAATGTTGTATGGTTGCGAGGCGTGGGCTATAGATAGAGTTGTGCGCAGGAGGGTGGATGTGCCGGAAATGAGATGTTTGAGGACAATGTGTGGTATGAGGTGGTTTGATCGAGTAAGTAATGTAAGAGTAAGAGAGATGTGTGGAAATAAAAAGAGCGTGGTTGAGAGAGCAGAAGAGGGTGTTTTGAAATGGTTTGGGCACATGGAGAGAATGAGTGAGGAAAGATTGACCAAGAGGATATATGTGTCGGAGGTGGAGGGAACGAGGAGAAGTGGGAGACCAAATTGGAGGTGGAAAGATGGAGTGAAAAAGATTTTGTGTGATCGGGGCCTGAACATGCAGGAGGGTGAAAGGAGGGCAAGGAATAGAGTGAATTGGATCGATGTGGTATACCGGGGTTGACGTGCTGTCAGTGGATTGAATCAGGGCATGTGAAGCGTCTGGGGTAAACCATGGAAAGTTGTGTGGGGCCTGGATGTGGAAAGGGAGCTGTGGTTTCGGGCATTATTGCGTTACAGCTGGAGACTGAGTGTGAATGAATGGGGCCTTTGTTGTCTTTTCCTAGTGCTACCTCGCACACATGAGGGGGGAGGGGGATGGTATTTCATGTGTGGCGAGGTGGCTATGGGAATGAATAGGTGCAGACAGTGTGAATTGTGTGCATGGGTATATATGTATGTGTCTGTGTGTGTATATGTATGTGTACATTGAGATGTATAGGTATGTATATTTGCGTGTGTGGGCGTGTGTGTGTGTACATTGTGTATGAGGGTGGGTTGTGCCATTTCTTTCGTCTGTTTCCTTGCGCTACCTCGCAAACGCTGGAGACAGCGACAAAATAAATAAATGAATAAATATATATAAGTGTGTGTGTGTGTGTGTGTGTGTGTGTGTGTGTGTGTGTGTATGTCAGAATAATAGTTGCTATAACTTTGAAACTTATTAAGGTAATCAGATACAGTTGAGGTTGGATTATAAAGCAGTATTTTGGTACATTATTCCAGAGATGACAAATGAGTTTTTAATGGGCTTGATTAATTGGCAATCCATCATGTGTCCAAGATGTATGTGTCCCAGGGTGTGGCCAATACACACACACACACGCACACACACACACACACACACACACACACACACACACACAAACCGTGCCTTTCCTTGCTAATATTATAATAGTGTTCTACCTCCATCCATCTTCAGCACATCACAGTAAGGTAGAGCGCTGACATCTGCCACACTGTGGGTTGGTCGTGGAGTGTGTTCCTTGTCTCTGTGGTCGTGGAGTGTGTTCCTTGTCTCTGTGGTCGTGGAGTGTGTGTTTGGTCAGGACTGATGGTTTGTGTGAAAGCGTACCACAGGATCACAATTATATTAAGCAGGTTAAAGGTTGAATCCACCCTCGGGGGGAGCTGTGTTCAGTGGGGTTGGGGGGCAAGAGGTCAACCCTGTCTCTGGGGGGGGGGGGTGTAGTGTATTTGTTGATGGGAGGTGTGTAGATGTCAACACTAGGCTGTGCGAGTCATCATCATCATCATCATCATCATCATCATCATCATCTGGGACACTTGTGAATCTTATAATCGGTTCACGATCCACGGAGAGTCTTCAGATGTGAGAGCTACCTCTAACTCTCTCTCTCTCTCTCTCTCTCTCTCTCTCTCTCTCTCTCTCTCTCTCTCTCTCTCTCTCTCTCTCTCTCACACATACATCCTGTCTGTCCCCCATCGTCCTCCTCCGTACTGTGACTGGGTCCAGTCTCTCGCTCACACACCCACCTCGCCTGCTCTCTGTCCTTCCTTTACGTATCAACTCTCTTAAAACCCAGTCGTGCGCTTCCAGGCTCACTCTCTCTCTCTCTCTACCTCTTCTTCCAGACGAGCCTGGAAAGACGGCCTGGACTGCGTGTACCGGGGATGACCTCATGTTTCCATAACCCTTCACAGACTGAATATCCAGTATTCCGCGTCCCGCACGGTACACCAGAACGGTACGGGGAGGTAGGTACACTTTCACAGTATGGGGAGGGTACGAGCAGGACGGTACGGGGAGAAGAACCCGGCAAGTCAAGTCTCCCCCGCCACTGTTCGACTCTGGCTGGAGAGAGGAAAACAAGGACTCTGGAAAGATGGATGGTTAGCCCCAAGATGTCGCGTCAGTGGCTCCTTCTTTCTCCTGGAAGGAGGGAGGGGAGGTATGTGTGTGTGTGTGTGTGTGTGTGTGTGTGTGTGTGTGTGTGTGTCTGGAAAGGCGATCAAGGTGGACTGGAGTAGTGGCTGCTGACAGTAATATCGTCTTTGTAAATCGAGAGGAAATTCCAGTACATGCGCCGTGCCTCGCTTTCCCTCCTGGAACCCATCAGACGGGTCCAGCTTCAACACACTCCTCCCTCCTGGAACCCATCAGACGGGTCCAGCTTCAACACACTCCTCCCTCCTGGAACCCAGCGAACAGGTCCAGATTTACAACTGGAATTTGGACTCTAAAATTCCATTTGGTATCCAGTAATTGCTGATGGTCGGGCGTCTGAATCAGCAACGTTAACAAGTTTTCACTTGTTACTGCTGTAACTACGACTCCCTCCGCCCCCCCCCCCCCTCTCTCTCTCTCTCTCTCTCTCTCTCTCTCTCTCTCTCTCTCTCTCTCTCTCTCTCTCTCTCTCTCTCTCTCTCATTTCTTTCCTTAAGTCGGCTCTCTCACTCCCCCCCTACACACCCACACCCCCACAACCATAACCCTCCGCCCACACCACACACACACACACACAGCTTCATCACACCCCCTCACCCACCCACCCCACACTCCTTTCTCTCTCTCTCTCTCTCTCTCTCTCTCTCTCTCTCTCTCTCTCTTCTCTCTCTCTCTCTCTCTATAACCCCCACACACCCCCCTCTCCCACACACCTTCCCCCGGACGCGCCGGGCTGCTCCTCCGCCCCCCCCCCCCTTCCTCTGCTCACTCACTGCTTGCATTAAGGAACCTGTTTTCATTTCCATCGCGATCTGAAATATTCCCCAGCGTTCAACGCGGGCGGTACAGCCGAGCCGGGCCCGAGCGCAATCCACCCCCTCCCCTCCCATCCCCCCCCCTCCCCCAAGCAGGTGCCTCTTTTTTTTTTTCCTTTTTTTCTTTTTTTTTTTCCTTCATCATCTTCTGGTTTGTTCGTCTCGCCTTACTTTGTAGGATGAGGTTTGGCTGACTCCATTGCAAGGGGGGGGGGGGGGTAGAGGGGAGGGAGGGAGGGGAGGGAGGGAGGGTAGAGGGGAGGGAGGGAGTGAGGAAGGCGTGTGGAACCTCCTCTCTCGTTCGTGCATATGTTAGAGATAGTTCGTCTTTCCTGGCCTCAGGCACACGTACAGAAGAAGGGAAAGACTATTGGTTTTTTTTTTTTCTTTATCTTGACGTTGGAGGGGGGAAACGAGAGGAAGAAGTAAACTTGAAACTGATTTTATTTCATGTGTGATAAGACGACAGGACGTATGGACTGAGCAGTTGTGAGGCGAGATGTTGTGGTGTTGGTCATCACTTGTGTTGCCGTGTGGTCGATGGTTGTGAGGGGAGCGGAGGAGGTTGTTGGAAGGTCAGCATTCATCGCTCCAGCACCCGTTATGAGACCTGGCCAAGTTACAACTCTATGAGGAGTGAGGCTACAACATGTAGTCTGATGCTACAACATGTGAGGTTACAACATGCAGAGTGAGGCTACAACATGTAGTCTGATGCTACAACATGTGAGGTTACAACATGCAGAGTGAGGCTACAACATGTAGTCTGATGCTACAACATGTGAGGTTACAACATGCAGAGTGAGGCTACAACATGTAGTCTGATGCTACAACATGTGAGGTTACAACATGCAGAGTGAGGCTACAACATGTAGTCTGATGCTACAACATGTGAGGTTACAACATGCAGAGTGAGGCTACAACATGTAGTCTGATGCTACAACATGTGAGGTTACAACATGCAGAGTGAGGCTACAACATGCAGAGTGAGGCTACAACATGTAGTCTGATGCTACAACATGTAATGTGAGGTTACAACATGCAGAGTGAGGTTACAATATGCAGAGTGAGGCTACAACATCGTGTATCGTGAAGGTACACCAGTATGAGACCTGCTCACACGTATATATATACTGAGATTCGATCCCACAGAGGAGGAGGGAGTGAGGAGGTGAGGGTTCTGGGGTGTGAGGAGTGTGGACGAGTGGTGAGGATAGAGAGGCACTGTAGAGACCCTGCTGGACACCACTGTGCAGTGACGATGGTTCACACTTGGTAAAGGGGATTAAATTCACTGTTCCTGTGTCTTGGAATCACTTCGTAGAATCAGTGGAATCATATCGACATTTGTTTTCTGTTCTGTTGCTAATCTATGAAGAAAAAAAAATGAAATGCATTTTTTTGGAATAGTGATATCTCTCTACTCCACTTCCAGTGCAGGGTGATCAGATGACATAGACGGTGTTGTCTCATGTTATAACTCACGTTTTGGGTTCGAATCCTAGGCACATGTTGTCGGCCCACAATCCACCTAACTGTTCATCTTCCCCTCGGGGCTGGTCCATAAAGGGGTACCTGGTTTAGGCCTCGATATATATATATATATATATATATATATATATATATATATATATATATATATATATATATATATATATATATATATATATTCCTTCGTTCGTACTTTATCGCCATTTTCCACGTTAGTGAGATAGCGCCTGGAACAGATGAAGAATGGCCACATCTGCTCACTTCCATTCTCTAACTGTCATGTGTAATGCACCGAAGCCACAGCTCCCTCTCCACATCCAGTCCACCGCAGACTTTTCCATGACCGCGTCATTCCCTTACTGCAAGTCTGTAGACGAAGATGGAAATGCAGCAAGTGTCCTTAGCGCTGGGTCCAGGAGCGAGGGGTCCCTCAAGGTCAACAACACGTTGACCCTCGTTGGGTGAGGGGACTCCGTGAAGGTATATAGAGAAATCAAGGACAAGGGAGGAATGTAGAGCATCCTCTGGCCTTCCATGACCCAAGATGTGTAGCCAAAGATCTTGCAAGACGCGGCTGGGGGTCTGCAAGAGCAACATTGACTAAGGAGGGGTGAGTAGTGGGAAGAGGAGGAGGAGGAGGAGGAGGAGGAATGCGGAAGGGAGATGATGGATCCAGTGGAACCTTTTAGCAAAGGAAATGGGTCATGATATATACCCTAGTGTTGGTGGATCTCCCCCTCACGGTTCGCTAGATGGATGAGAACAACAGCAAGAGTGTCGGACCCCGGTTACAAACAGCTGAACATCGCGGGGATAAACCTAACTTGCCATTGGAATGCCTCTTGGTTTCTGGCAGACTCGGTTTACCCACGACATTGGGAAGGGGGGAATTATGCCAGCCTCTGATGGTGGTGGATACCGCTAACGCCCCTGTGAGAGAGGCGAGGTGTTGTAGATGATGTATTTAATGTTACGGTCGAAGGAAATCCCGATGGAGAAGCTGTGGAGCACAGGGTGAGGGAGAAGGAACAATGATGCTCTCTTGTTCTCCGTCACTTTTTGTATGAGAGTGGATACAATGCCTTCACCATACAGACTCTCTGGACTTAGTAGATTATCTACTTTGACCGTGCGAAGCGGCGGACGAAGCGGCTTAAAAGCTACTTCAACAATATCTACTTGTTTTTTGTCTATAGTGATTGACGTAGGACGAGCAAGACAGGCAGAAATCAAGTCCATCTCAGGGAAATGGAGAGAAAAAAAACACAGAGAAAATGAGTGAAGAAATTCATCAGCTTTCTCACATATCTGTAAATCTGACTGTTCTTGGTAAGACACAAGGAGGAAGAGAATGCTATATCCTCAGTGATCGACGGAAGAAGGAGGGATCATAAGGGTTGATCCTCGTGTGGCCACTCCCTACAAATAAGCTGTGGGAAGCAGCGGTAGCCGGACGCGTGCTGCCGGGAAGTGGGTGGTAGGGACAAATGGAGACAGCTCAGGAGAGCAGTGGAAGAAAATGGTACGTGTGGCACAAGGGGAGGACTGCAACCTCGACTCCGTCAGGAAGGACTGGTTAGAAGGAAGGTCATGCCAGAGAGAAGTTCGAGAGACGAAAGGCTTTTGGATTTCATCTTCGAATCAAACCGCTGTAGTTATGGAAGAACGTGAACGTGTTCACGTTCACGTTCTTCAGGAACATGTTCCTTCCAGAAGAAGGAACAGAGAAGGGGGTCAAGTGAGGACTTTCCTCAAAGGCCCAGTCCTCTGTTCTTGACAATACCTTGCTGGTGCAGGAAATGGCGAATAGTACGATATATATATAACATACAAACCTCCAACATCCAGGATCGAACCTGGGACCCCTGCTGATGGGATTTGACCAGTGTAGACCCCATTGCTCACCGACATGAGACGAAAGATATTCGGTTACATAGTATTCGAATGATTGCTTCCCTATTAGAGGCGATCATAGCCTAGCAGTAGCGCTCCCGCCTGCCACGCGGGGGTCCCGGGTTCGATCCTGGCTGTTGGAGGTTTGTATATGTTATATGAAAGTGCGCGTTCATAAGCACTTTATTCGCAAATCTATCTATCTATCTATCTATATATATATATATACATATAGACTTTATGTTTATCACAGGTATGAATTACGGTGTTGTGAACCTAAACAGAGACAAACGAGTGACTGTTGGAATGAGGAACTGGTGGGAGAAATTGCGTCTTGGTATTATTGAATTAAACCAGGTTACTGCTCGCCTGGCCCGCTACCCCGAGATGCTGCACAGGTCTGCATTGTGTGTGTGTGTGTGTGTGTGTGTGTGTGAGGAGAGAGAGAGAGAGAGAGAGAGAGAGAGAGAGAGAGAGAGAGAGAGAGAGAGAGAGAGAGAGAGGAGATGTGTCTAGTTGAAGTTAACCAGTCCAACAGAACGGATGGGAGGCACGTGTTAAGGTGACTCAGACGAACCCCACCAGCAGGTTAAGGTGTTAACACGGCTTTCTCACTGTCGGTAGGGTGATGACAAGACCTGGTATATTATAAGAGACAGGTGTTCACTTCCACCAAAGTTTCCTCAATACTTTCCCTCGTCTTTTCTTCC
>NC_092234.1:53671098-53676098 GCF_036320965.1 Panulirus ornatus | reverse complement strand
GGGAAGAGCCATAATTCCTGGGTTGAAACTTATGACTCCCCCAACCTTCTGGGGTTATGAGGGGAGAGGAGAGGGGAGGACGAGTATGTATGTGTGAGAGCAAAGGTTATATCTTCCCCTTTTTTCTCCTCCTTATGGGGAAAGGGGAAGAGGAGGAAGAAGAAGGGGAGGAGGTAGGGGAGAACTTTGAAGGGGTGAAGAAGGGGGAGGAGAGAGAGAGAGAGAGAGAGAGAGAGAGAGAGAGAGAGAGAGAGAGAGAGAGAGAGAGAGAGAGAGAGAGGAGGGTTTTGTGGGGGAGGAGTTGTTGGGTGGGGAGGAAGTAGGGGAGAAGTTTGGAGGAGTGAAGGGGGAAAGGGGGAGGAGGAAGAGAGAGAAATAGGGTGGGAGTGAGGGTGTTGTAGTGGTGGGGTTAGATGGGTGGGGGAGAAGGGATATGTGGGTGGGGGGGAGAAACATGGTGTCAGGTCAAACTCTGGGAGACAAATGTACATCATCTTATCATATACTTTATGTACTCTTTTATTATTTACAAAAAATTGAATATTAAATGGTATCAAAAATAAGTCTTTTCCAGTCTTTTTTTAATTTATTTTTTCCTTCTGCCTTTCTCTCTCATCCGTTGCACTCTCTCTACATACACCAAGCAGCAGCCAGCCAGCTTAGAAACCCTGGTTTCTAATCTCGAACACCCCGGTTACCTCTCGCCCCAGCAGTGAGGGTTTTAGTTTTCTAATCCCTCAGAGACCAGTGGTCAGTTCGAAAACACGAAGCAGCAGCTAGCCAGCCTAGAAACCGTGGTTTCTAAGGTCATACATTTCAGTTTGTCTCGTGCTGAGCAACAGGTTTGGTTCTCTAATCTCCACAGCTGACATCGGAGGTGAGTTTTCACTGGCATCACCCCGTAGAAAACACCTCATTTAAAAAGTTTCGTTCTCTAGCGATATCTTCTTATCTAGTTCACTGATATCGGGTTTCAGGACTGTCTCTATCACCAGCCTGGGTTTCTAACGTCAGCACGTCCTTCGCATGTCAGCAGTGTTCTCTTTTCCCTTTTTCTTAGTAGAAACCGAGCTATATTGGGGGGCAACGGGCAAAGCTGTACTGTCTCAGGTCAATTATCGTGTTTTCTAAGGTCAGTGTCGCTCATTAATCATATGAATCGACAGGGGTTATAATATACCTTTTTTTCTTTGAGAAAGTGGCTGATATTAATCAATGTAAGCAGCATCAAAGGGTAATATATATATATATATATATATATATATATATATATATATATATATATATATATATATATATATATATAGTATATATATATCAAAACTGTGAACCTGCCAAATATTTTAATCACTGATATTAGCCACTCATTAGAAACTGTTGATCATTTGATTAACTTAATAATCACTGACGCCAGAGCTTACAAGTTGATCAGTTACCAGTGTGGCCAGCCCACTGGCTACAAATCAGAGACAAATATTCCAAAGGAGAACAAAGTTTTTTCCTCTGAATGCTGACCCACCTATAATTGGAACCACTTACCCTCCTCCAGTCCTACTCGGAGGCACAAGGTACCCTCTCGGTATAAAGACGAATTCTTCACAGCCGTTCATATATGATACTAAATACCAAATAGAGGGTGGATGGTAGAGTCAAATCAACCATCTCCATTGACGACGAGGCTGGAACAATTAATCAAACCGGCCGCGAAAGTAAGATAAACATAATCTGTTCCTTATTGCGTTGGCGTCATGACGTTTAGAAGAAAGAAAAAAAAATCTTGTGCACTAAAGAAGAAAAATCTGCTATCCTCATCTTCCTCCTCCTCTTCCTCTTCCTCCTCCTCCTCCTCTTCCTGCTCCTCTTCCTCTTCCTCTCCCTCCTCTTCCTCCTCCTCCTCCTCTTCCTCTTCCTCCTCCTCCTCCTCCTCCTCCTCTTCCTCCTCCTTCTCCTCCTCCTCCTCCTCCCTCACAGATCCGTGGGTCAACCATACTCAGCAGTCCCCTACCCTCACCCCAACGTTGCCGTTCATGGACTCGCCCGTGAGGGAGTCGTGTGTAAACGTCGAGAGGGTGTTTACGTACTGAGTGGTTCTGATGAATGAATAGCCCAGGCTATGGCAACGCTGGTGGTGGTCCCCCCCCCCCCCATGATTAATGGTAGTCTTTAGTCTCGCGGAGGGAGGGAAGGAGGAGGGGAGGGAGGGAGGGAGGGAGGGAAGGAGAGAGGGGAAGGAGAGGGGAGAGGGAGGGAGGGAGAGGGGAAGGAGGGAGGGAGGGTTAGAATGGCAGGCGACAATTCTTGGTTTTCGATATTATTGATGTTTTTTTTTCTGTTCGTCGGCGCGACATTGCTGCTCCTCCTGTTTCAGCTGCTGCTCCTCCTGTTTCAGCTGCTGCTCCTCCTGTTTCAACTGTTGCTCCTCCTGTTTCAGTTGTTTCTACTGTTTCTCCTCCTGTTTCAGCTGTTGCTCCTCCTGTTCCAGCTGTTTTCTGCTGCTTCTCCTCCTGTTTTCGCTGATTCTGTTGCTCCTCCTGTTTCTGCTGCTCCTGCTTCACCTGTTTTCTGCTGCTCCTGTTTCAGCTGTTGCTGTTTGCTGCTGCTGCTGTCTTCAGCTGTTGCTGCTGCTGCATCAGGGGTGAGTACAAGTGAGCATAGATCACTCTAGTGAGGATTAAGGGGGTGAGTGAGGGAGGGGGGAGTGTTGGGGGGGTGGTGGGTTGGTGGTGGTAGTGCACAAAACGATGGGTCGGGATAGGGGAAGGGGAGATGGGTGGGGGAAGGGGTAAAGGGAAGGGGAGGATATTGGAGCATACGAAGCACAGAACACTTGTGTATTGGAAGGGAAGGGGAGGGGAAGGGAGGGGAGGGATGAGTGAGGAAGGGGTAGGGAGGGAGGGGGGGGGGTTGTGGGGTGTGTCACGCAGG
Source organism: Panulirus ornatus (assembly GCF_036320965.1). Lineage (NCBI taxonomy): Eukaryota > Metazoa > Arthropoda > Malacostraca > Decapoda > Palinuridae > Panulirus > Panulirus ornatus. The sequence goes on along the minus strand of NC_092234.1, from coordinate 53,673,173 downwards.
GTTGAAGAGGACAGATGGCACGGAGGAGGTCACCTGGCGGGGTGTGTCAGGTCTGGAGGAAGGTGCGGGGGGTGGGGGGTGGGAAAGGAGGAGAGGAGAGAGGGGTCACACCTGGCTTGATTCGATGACCCCAGGTCACAGAAGGTAGCGGAGGCGTAGTAGGGGGGTGGGGGAGGGAGGGAGGGGGAGGGAGAAGAAGAAGAGGAGGGAGGAGGTCAAAGGTCACGCTCCTTACGCCAATCCGTGGGTTTCACCAAGTCCGCTGTGGAAGATAAGAGAAAAAAAAAAGAAGGTAAATTGGGATTAGATTCTGTCAGTGAAATCTGAATCTTCATATCACCTCCTAAAACCTATTTGAAAAAACTCTTAACTCCTAATTCTATGTCTAGATTTGAGATGGATCCTGTTTCTCCTCCTCCTCTATACAAATGGAAGTCATCTAATTCTATATCTAGATGTGAGATGGATCTATTCTCTCTATCTATCTATCTATCTATCTTGAAATAGAACCCATAAAGTTATCATTAACTACATCTGATATAGGAAGCAACTCATGGCTTATATCTCGAATTCTAAAGTCATAGAGCACAAAAAAAAAAGGAATTTATACATAAAGTATCTGATCTCTTGATTACTTTGATTTCCACAAGATCAGAGAACATGAACAGAGCAGTTTCGTAATAGGATTCGAACAGAAAACTTGAGAACTAATGTTCAATAAAAGAAGAAAATAATACCCCTTGTTGAACCCCTTGTTGAACCTCTCGTTCACTCAGTGGTTAAGTAATACAGTATTGAATCCCCATTAGTTCAGCCTCCCTATATAATGGTGTCTGGCCATTTCATTGATGATGATCTCTATAGTAATACAGTATTGAATCCCCATTAGTTCACCCTCCCCATATAATGGTGTCTGGCCATTTAATTCATGATGATCTCTACAGTAATACAGTATTGAATCCGCATTAGTTCAGCCTCCCCATATAATGGTGTCTGGCCATTTCATTGATGATGATCTCTATAGTAATACAGTATTGAATCCCCATTAGTTCAGCCTCCCCATATAATGGTATCTGGCCATTTGATTGATGATCCATCTCTATAGTGATCTCTATAGAGGGTCCTTTGGCCCACCCAGAGCAGTAAGGTTGTGCCCGTCCATCACTAAGATTAACAGTTAATGGTTCTGTCCCAATATCCCATTATTCAGCGTTGGGGGACTGTAGCCGCTATTAACCGACAGGCCAGTCAATGATGTACTCACATTATCCTTGTTAAGGAGAAGGGGTTGACTGATTGTGTAACTTGTCCTTTTATTTGGTTCTGTCATCAGTCAATCAATAAGACATTAGTTTCACCCTACGTGGGTTCTGCCATCGTGCACTCATCAGTCCATAGGTTCTGTCTCACCACCCCATGATACATGAGGTTCTACCATCAACCCATTATACATGGGGTCCTATCAACCACCCATTATACCTGGGGTCCTGTCATCAACCCATTATACATGGGGTTCTATCATCAGTTCATTCTACATGGGGGTTCTAACATCAACCCATTATACATGGGGTTCTATCATCAGTTCATTCTACATGGGGGTTCTAACATCCACCCATTATACATGGGGTTCTATCATCAGTCCATTATACATGGGTTTCTGTCATCAACCCATTATACATGGGGTCCTATCATCCACCCATTATACATGGGGTTCTATCATCAACCCATTATACATGGGGTTCAATCATCAACCCATTATACATGGGGTTCTATCATCAACTCATTATAGTACATGTATCCTATCATACTATACATCTTATACATGAAATCAACCCATCATACACATTGGTCTTATCATCAACCCATCATACATGTGGTCTACCATCAACCCACAGTACCCAGGTCCCATCATCAATCCACAAGATCAATCCATCATCAATCCAGTATAACAATGTAAGAATATAATATCGAAACATACACTGCTACAAACAGGATGGGCAAAGACATCAACTTGAACGTCCTGTAGTAAAAAAAAAAAAACTTGGAGAGAGAGAGAGAGAGAGAGAGAGAGAGAG
>NC_092234.1:53656098-53666098 GCF_036320965.1 Panulirus ornatus | reverse complement strand
TACCGTTGATGACATGCCATGGCGCGTAGCCTTACCGTTGAGGGCATGGGGAAACCCATTTCCTTACTGTTGAGAACATGCAATGACGCATCTAGTTTAGGGATATGCAACGCCCCATTTTCTTACCGTTGGGGACGAACAACACCCCATTTTCTTACCGTTGGAGACGAACAACACCCCATTTTCTTACCGTTGAAGACGAACAACACCCCCGTTTTCTTACCGTTGAGGACGAACACCACCCCCGTTTTTTTACCGTTGAGGACGAACAACACCCCATTTTCTTACCGTTGAGGACGAACAACGCCCCATTTTCTTACCGTTGAGGACGAACACCACCCCCGTTTTCTTACCGTTGAGGACATGTAGGGTGACGCTGGTGGAGTTGAGGTTGGAGGGGGCGCAAGTGTACACCCCGGAGTCTCCCACTGTGGCCGAGGTGATCAAGAGATGGCTGATGGTTGTGGGGCCCTTCTCCACGATCATGGACACCCCACCACGACTGCTACTGTAGCTGATGTTCTGTAGGGCAGGCCGAGAGGAACCGAGGAGAGAGGGAGAGAAAATGAGGAAGAGTATGTACGTAAGAGCGTGTGTGTGTGTGTGTATAGGTTGATTATGGTAGAGTAGGGAGGTTGGGTAGGGTAGTGGAGGGGAAAGGGTGTGTGTGTGGGGTTATGGTAGAGTGAGGCTCGTCAGGAGGAGGAGGTGGAGGAGGAGGAGGGGTTCGTTTGATTATGGTAGAGTAGGGAGGTTGGGTGGGTAATGGAGGGGAAAGGGTTATGGTAGAGTGGGACTCGTCAGGAGGAGGAGGTGGAGGAGGAGGAGGTGGGGTCGGAAGTGTGGAGGTTGTGTAGGGGTATATTGTAAGGGTGAGGTATCGTAGAAAAAAAGAGGCTTATTGTAGAGTGGGGCTTAGTGGAAGGGAGGATTATTGTGGGGTAGGACTAATGGAAGGGAAGGGAAGGGGGGTAGCGGGGTCAGAAGGGGTGTCTCATTGAGGTAATGGATGGGAGGGGATTTGTAGTTATTTATGTAAAGGTCAGGTACTTTATATGGTCATTACATAATGACAACAGAACTTCACACAGAGACAACACCCGACTCTAATTATACAACACGCTTTGTCGAAACTCATGACTAAGTGAAGATGTTGTCTACTTCATCATCCTTGGTGTATAGGACCGTCCATATATCACCATATAATGTCCCTATATCCCATGAAGACCCTTGAGTTATCATAGAGTGAAGGGAAGGTGATCAAGGGGAGGGCATGGTGGAATGGGTGCCAAAGATAACATCGTGGAATGGGTGCCAAACATGTCATTGTGGAATGGGTTCAACAAAATCTATATGGATAACCTAAACAAAGTCTCAGAGGAAATGATGGTGTGTGTGTGTGTGTGTGTGTGTGTGTGTGTGTGTGTGTGTGTGTTGTATAATTTTGATATCTGCTCTACCTTGCTGTTCACATCAGGGGAATGGGACAATTGTGATCGTTCATCATAGAGTTCTCTTATATTATCTAGCTATACCATATGATCTAGTGAACTGGATATTGTGTATTGCAGTTATTTATGATTTAGGTATATTACATGTTCAAGCTATATTACATATTGTGGTTTTTATCATATAGGCTAGCTATATTATACCGTGTTGATGGTATTTGTTCCTATATATATTATATGTTGGAGGGTTTATGTTAATCACCTTATATACTCTGGCTCCCTGACATATTCTAGATATATCATATTAGCTAAATATGTCATATATTGTAGCTTTATATATATATATATATATATGACATAGGTATGTAATATACGCTGTCTGTACATTAACGAGTGCTTTAAAAAAGGATTATTCACAGATCAATATACTCATAAAATTTCTTCACGGGTGGGCATGCTGAATCGGGTCCTCAACTCGTGAATGGGTCTCAACTCATGTCATTGTGGAATGGGTTCACAAAACTATATGATACCTTAACACAGTCCTCAGAGCAAAATTGCTCGTCGTGCTTGGTCGTTCGTCTAGTTTCGTGCTTGTCATTCTCTCATTCTTCTCGTCCCTCCTCTTCACTCGAATGACTTGACTCCTCTCTCTATCACTCCTCTTTCTCTCATTTCACTCTCCTCATCTACTCTGCTACTCTCTTTCCTCTCTTTCTAGCTATCCATTCCTCAATCATTCTTCTCTCCGCACTATCTCTCTCTTCTCTCTTCCTTCATCTCTCATCTCTCTACCCTCTCATCTCACTATCACCTCTCCTCATCTTCTATCTTCTCCTTCACGTCTCTCATCTCTCTCTCTCCTCTTCTCCTCATATCTCTTTCCATCTCTACTTCTCTCCTCAACTCTCATCTTCTCTCTCCTCATCTCTTCTCTCTCTCACTACTCATTCTCTCTCTTCCTCTCTTCTCATCTCTCTCTCCTTCTCATCACCACTCTCATCCTCCCCTCCTCCATTTCATCTCCCTCATCTCTCTCCTCTCCTCTCTCACCTTCACTCTCTACTCTCTCTCTCCTTCTCTCTCATACCTCTTCTACTCTCTACATCTCTCATCTCTCTCATCTACCTCTCTCTCTCTCCCTCACTCTCATCTCAACTCATACTTCTCTCTCCATCTCAATTTCCTCTCCTCTCTCTCCTCACCTCCTCTCCCTCTCTCCACTCTCACCCTCCCACCACTCATCCATCATCCCTCCTCCTCCCTCTTCTTCCCTGCCTTCTCCTCCATCTCTCTCTCTAACTCCTCAATCCTTCATCTCTCTCTCGATCTCCCTTCTCTCTCTCGACTCATCTCCACTCATGCATCTCTCCTCTCCATCAACTCTCCTCTCTCTCCTCTTCACTCATCTCTCCATCCTCACTCCTCATCTCCTCTTTGCTCCTCCCAGTCTCTCAGCGTCTGTCATCTCCTCCTCTCTCTCCTCTCTCCTCTCTCTCACTTCTCCTCCTCTCCCTCTCTCCCTCCCCCCCCCTCTCTCCCTCTCTCTCTCTCTCCCTCTCCCCTCCTCTCTCTTCCCCTCCTCTCTCCTCTCCTCTCCCCTCCCCTCCTCTCTCTCCTCCCCTCTACCCTCCTCCCTCCCCTCCCTCTCCCCCCTCCTCTCCCTCCTCCTCTCCTTCTCCTCTCTCCTCCTCTCTTCCTCCCTTCTCACTTCTCCTCTCTCTCCCTCCCCTCTCTCCTCTCCCTCCTCTCCTCTCCCTCTCTCCTCTCCCTCCTCCTCTCCTCCCCTCTCTCTCTTCTCTCTCCCTCTCCCTCCCTCTCCTCCTCCCCTTCTCCCTCTCCCCTCCTTCCTTCCTCCCCCCCCCCCCCCCTCTCCCCCTCCTCCCCTCCCCCCCTCCCTCCCTCTCCCTCTCCTCTCTCATCTCTCTCTCCTCTCTCTCTCTCTCTCATCTCTCTCTCTCTCCTCTCCTCTCTCTCTCTCTCTCTCTCTCTCTCTCTCCCTCCTCTCCTCTCCTCCTCTCTCCTCTCACCTCCTCTCTCTCTCTCTCCTCTCTCTCTCTCTCTCTCTCATCCCCTCTCCCTCCTCTCTCCTCTCTCACTCTCTCCTCTCTCCTCTCATCTCTCTCTCTCTCTCTCTCTCTCCCTCTCATCTCCTCCCTCTCCTCACTCTCTCTCCATCTCTCTCTCTCCTCTCTCTCTCATCCTCCTCTCTCTCTCCTCCCTCTCCCTCCTCCTCTCCCCTCTCTCTCTCATCCTCTCTCTCCTCCCTCTCTCCTCTCTCCTCCTCTCTCTCTCTCCTCTCCTCCTCCCTCTCTCTCTCTCTCTCTCTCTCTCTCCTCTCTCTCCTCCTCTCCTCTCCTCTCCTCATCTCCTCTCTCTCTCTCTCTCTCCTCTCTCTCTCCTCCTCTCTCTCTCTCCTCTCCCTCTCCTCTCTCTCTCCCCTCTCTCCTCCTCTCTCTCTCTCTCACTCCTCTCTCCTCCACTCCTCCTCTCTCTCTCTCTCTCCTCTCCTCTCCTCTCTCATCTCCTCTCCTCTCTCTCTCTCTCTCTCTCTCTCTCCTCTCTCTCCTCTCCCTCCTCTCTCTCTCTCTCTCTCTCCTCTCCTCCTCTCTCTCTCTCTCTCTCCTCTCTCTCCTCCTCTCTCTCTCCCCTCTCTCTCCTCCTCCTCTCCTTCCTCCTCTCTCCTCATCTCCTCTCTCTCTCCTCCTCCTCATCTCTCTCTTCCTCTCCTCTCCTCCCCCCTCCTCATCTCGTCTCATCTCTCTCTCCTTCTCCTCTCTCTCACTCTCCCTCTCCTCTCCTCTCTCTCTCTCCTCTCCTCGCTCTCCTCCTCTCCTCCTCTCTCTCTCTCTCTCTCTCCTCTCCTCCTCTCTCTCTCTCCTTCTCTCTCTCTCTCTCTCTCTCTCCCTCTCTCTCTCTCTCCGTGCTTTGGGAATCCTGTCACTCCCAAAAGTCTGTGGGGGGGGGGACACCACTGTTATCGGGACTCCTTCATTGTTATCGGGACTCCTTCATTGTTATCGGGACTCCTACATGTTATCGGGACTCCTACGTATTATCGGGACTCCTACATATTATCGGGACTCCTACATATTATCGGGACTCCTACATATTATCGGGACTCCTACATATTATCGGGGGTCCTGCATGTTATCGGGACTTCTACATGTTATCGGGACTCCTACATATTATCGGGACCCCTTCATTGTTATCGGGACTCCTTCATTGTTATCGGGACTCCTACATGTTATCGGGACTCCTACATGTTATCGGGACTCCTACATGTTATCGGGACTCCTTCATGTTATCGGGACTCCTGCATGTTATCGGGACTCCTTCATGTTTTCGGGACTCCTTCATATTATCGGGACTCCTGCATGTTATCGGGACTCCTTCATGTTATCGGGACTCCTTCATGTTATCGGGACTCCTACATGTTATCGGGACTCCTTCATGTTATCGGGACTCCTACATGTTATCGGGACTCCTTCATGTTATCGGGACTCCTACATGTTATCGGGACTCCTTCATTGTTATCGGGACTCCTACATATTATCGGGACTCCTACATGTTATCGGGACTCCTACATGTTATCGGGACTCCTTCATTGTTATCGGGACTCCTTCATATTATCGGGACTCCTACATGTTATCGGGACTCCTACATGTTATCGGGACTCCTGCACGTTATCGGGACTCCTTCCTTCCTGCCTCCTTAAGGAAGGCTGGAGTGATCCCATGTGATGGGGATCTTCACTTCCCCAATTTGGGATATAACTTCTACTTTAGGGATTCTTACCATCCCGACTCAGTAGGAGACTCTGGGGAGTGGGACTCTTGCTTCCCCTGAGTGGGTAGGATCCTCCAGGATGGAGAATCTTGGTCATGGAAACGCGTAGGATTCTCTGGTATAGGGTGATTCTATAGCTTCTACTGTGGGATTCCTGCTTCTCCCATCTCAGCAGGAGGCTCTGGTATAGAGGGATTCTACATACCTTCCCCTAGCTGGGTAAAATCCTATGGTATAGGGTGATTCTAGCTTCTCCAGATGGGTAGAATCCTCTGGTAGGGTGATTCTAGCTTCTCCAGATGGGTAGGATCCTATGGTAGGGTGATTCTAGCTTCTCCAGATGGGTAGGATCCTCTGGTAGGGTAATTCTAGCTTCTCCAGATGGGTAGGATCCTATGGTACAGGGTGAGTCTAGCCTCCCCATTCGGGTAGGAATTTCTGGTGAAGGGGATTCTTCACCTCCCGACTAAACAGGGGACTTTAAGGGATTCTAGGTATCCCAAGTGGGTAGAAACCTCTAAAGAAGGGATTCTTACACTTTCAACTCGAGAGAGGGGTCTCTGGTATGGGGATTCTAGTTTCTCCCCAGTGGTTAGAAACCTCGGGTATAGGGATTCTAACACCCCCAGTTGGGGAGAAGAACTAAACTAGAGGAGTTCTTACTCTCCCAAACGGGGAGAAACATCTGGTATGGGGGTTCTAACACCCCCCACCCCATTTGGGGAGAAACCTTTGGTATGGGGGGGTTCTAACACCCCCCTCCACTCCCCCCCACCCACCACTTGGGGAGAAACCTGTATTGGAGTAGTTCTTACTCTCCCACCTCGACAGGAGCCTCTAGTATGAGGATTCTAACCTCCCCAAGTGGGGAGAAACCTTTGGTATGGCGATCCTCTCTTCCCCCAAATGGGTTGATGCCTTCCGTAGTGGGGAGTCTTCCTCCCCCAAACCAGGGAGAAAGATGGAAGAAACTCCCATTGGTGGGGGGTAAAGTTGGATGGAAGAGGAGGTGTTCTCCCCAAACTCCCCACTAAGCTCCCCTAACCCTCCGAAAAAAAAAAAAGAGGCTGGCCCGTGGAGAGAGCTTTTCTTTTGGAGAATAAAAACTTCCTGTCTTTCCTGGGGGGAAAACAATCTTAAGAGGTGCGTTCCAGGAAAGACAGATTCCATGCGAGACTTTCCTGGAAACACTACGGGTAGTGGGGGGTGGGGCATTCCATTACTTAATAGCGGAGTTATAATGGGGTGCATTACTTAATAGCAGAGTTATAATGGGGTGCATTACTTAATAGCAGAGTTATAATGGGGTGCATTACTTAATAGCAGAGTTATAATGGGGCGCATTACTTAATAGCAGAGTTATAATGGGGGTGCATTACTTAATAGCAGAGTTATAATGGGGGTGCATTACTTAATAGCAGAGTTATAATGGGGGTGCATTACTTAATAGCAGAGTTATAATGGGGTGCATTACTTAATAGCAGAGTTATAATGGGGTGTATTACTTAATAGAAGAGTTATAATGGGGTGTATCACTTAATAGCAGAGTTATGATGGGGGTGCATTACTTAATAGCAGGGTTATAATGGGGTGCATTACTCAATAGCAGAGTTATAATGGGGTGCATTACTTAATAGCAGAGTTATAATGGGGTGCATTACTTAATAGCAGAGTTATAATGGGGTGCATTCCTAAAGAACAGAGTTATAATGGGTGTGCATTACTTAATAGCAGTTATGATGGGGTGCATTACTTAATAGCAGAGTTATAATGGGGTGCATTACTTAATAGCAGGGTTATAATGGGGTGCATTACTTAATAGCAGAGTTATAATGGGGTGCATTACTTAATAGCAGAGTTATAATGGGGTGCATTACTTAATAGCAGAGTTATAATGGGGATGCATTCTGTTCCTTAATAGCGGAGTTATAATGGGGATGCATTACTTAATAGCACAGTTATAATGGGGATGCATTACTTAATAGCAGAGTTATAATGGGGGTGCATTACTTAATAGCAGAGTTATAATGGGGGTGCATTACTTAATAGCAGAGTTATAATGGGGTGCATTACTTAATAGCAGAGTTATAATGGGGTGTATTACTTAATAGAAGAGTTATAATGGGGTGTATCACTTAATAGCAGAGTTATGATGGGGGTGCATTACTTAATAGCAGGGTTATAATGGGGTGCATTACTCAATAGCAGAGTTATAATGGGGTGCATTACTTAATAGCAGAGTTATAATGGGGTGCATTACTTAATAGCAGAGTTATAATGGGGTGCATTCCTAAAGAACAGAGTTATAATGGGTGTGCATTACTTAATAGCAGTTATGATGGGGTGCATTACTTAATAGCAGAGTTATAATGGGGTGCATTACTTAATAGCAGGGTTATAATGGGGTGCATTACTTAATAGCAGAGTTATAATGGGGTGCATTACTTAATAGCAGAGTTATAATGGGGTGCATTACTTAATAGCAGAGTTATAATGGGGATGCATTCTGTTCCTTAATAGCAGAGTTATAATGGGGATGCATTACTTAATAGCAGAGTTATAATGGGTTGTATTACTTAATAGCACAGTTATAATGGGGATGCATTACTTAATAGCAGAGTTATAATGGGGTGCATTACTTAATAGCAGAGTTATAATGGGGTGCATTACTTAATAGCAGTTGTAATGGAGATACATTACTTAATAGCAGAGTTATAATGGGGGTGCATTACTTAATAGCAGTTGTAATGGAGATACATTACTTAATAGCAGAGTTATAATGGGGTGCATTACTTAATAGCAGTTGTAATGGAGATACATTACTTAATAGCAGAGTTATAATGGGGTGCATTACTTAATAGCAGTTGTAATGGAGATACATCACTTAATAGCAGAGTTATAATGGGGTGCATTACTTAATAGCAGAGTTATAATGGGGTGCATTACTTAATAGCAGTTGTAATGGAGATACATCACTTAATAGCAGAGTTATAATGGGGGTGCATTACTTAATAGCAGAGTTATAATGGGGTGCATTACTTAATAGCAGAGTTATAATGGGGTGCATTCCTTAGCAGCAGAGTCATAATGGGTGCATTACTTAATAGCAGTTGTAATGGAGATACATTACTTAATAGCAGAGTTATCATAGGGGTGTATCTCTTAAAGTGTATATGGAAAATGGGTATATATATATATATATATATATATATATATATATATATATATATATATATATATATATATATATATATATATATATATATATATAAAATCTCTTATGCAGACACGTTCTCCTCTTTGAAAAATAGAGAGGTAGGTAGAGCCACGCAAGCATTGCTTCCTTGAAAGCACAATAATAAAAGCTATTTTAGCAGTGATGTCCAGCTATATTCAGCTATGACTCAGCTCTCCTTGGAATAGAATGTTGCTCATAACTCCTCTTTACTTCTTCCTTCGCGTCCAGGAAAAAAAGAGAAAGAAAAATGGCTGTCGTTATTTTCGTTTTAATTTCCTTTTCTTCTGTTGAATTTTTTCTTAACAGAGGTAAACCAACACATGGGTATTACGTGAGCCAGAGAGTGGGGTTTACAGAGCGGTTTACTTCAAGCGTATATATATATATATATATATATATATATATATATATATATATATATATATATATATATATATATATAGAGAGAGAGAGAGAGAGAGAGAGAGAGAGAGAGAGAGTCCACGGGGATATGAAACCCAATTAAGTTTCCAAGTGCACTTTCGTGTAATAATCACATCATCAAGGGAGATTCGAGAAAGAAATATAGCAGTCAGTTGATATACAACGAAGAGATGATACCCAAGAACCCCTTTCCAAAGGGGTTCTTAGAGCTCCCGTGCTGCGCTACATTCAGTAGCTGGGATAATAGGACCTTCTCTGAAGAGAGATGATCTTTGGCAAAACACGACTCTCTCTCTTACCTCAAGAGCCTCGCTATAGGTAAATCTTCTCTTTCGGTTTATCTTCATACAGACGGAGTCCGGTAACACCTGCATGTTTATATATGTATACATATGCATATATAATACACCACAGGTCTCTGTATGTATGCCATGATACTACAACATAAATGAATCATCCAATACTTTTATTCAAATGAATCGCTTCCATGCATCGCATCAGAAACATTTCATCTCCTGTTCATCACTTTATTTGTATCATTATAATGTAATATATGTAATCAGTGGAATGATTATTATTCTATATATTATTATCTCTAGGTATTATCTGTGTATAATTCTTTTATCTTATCTTTTTTTCTTGCTATCTTTTTCGTCTCTTCTGCTCTCATTATTGACACTGTCTCCACCACGTCTTCCACATTCCACTTTCCTCATTCATACGTCTCAAAAATATATTCTCATATATTTTCTATTGCTTCCTCCTACTTTGATTTTTTTTTTTTCAAAACAAAGTATTTCGAGTAGACTTAACGTTGGAAAAGTAACGTGGGATAAAGTAGACTTTACTGACGTAATACAAGAATTTTTATTTATACTTTACTAATTGAGTTTGGTCTTTTTTCAGCTTAGTAAGGGATTTACTACTTTGCGCGTCCAAAGTACTAGTATTGTCTTACCCATTCAGAACTGTTACCCATGGGGACTGTCTTACCCATTAAGGGTGTTACCCATGAGTATTATGTTACCCATTAGTATTCTTGACCATGGGTATTGTCTTACCCATTAGAACTGTTACCCATGGGTCCTGTCTTACCCATTAA
>NC_092234.1:53646098-53651098 GCF_036320965.1 Panulirus ornatus | reverse complement strand
CCCCCACCCCAACCCCCTCCCCCCTCCCTCCCTCCCTCCCTCCCTCACTGGCGAGCTTATCGCCTTTAAGTTAGCAAGATCGAGTCGTCCTCAGCCAGCCGTCAACAGTGGTGGCAGGTGGTCCTCCTCCTCCTCCTCATACTCCACCTCCTCCTCCGCCACCACCAGCTCCTCGTCCTCCTCCTCCTCCTCCTCCTCATACTCCACCTCCTCCTCCTCCTCCTCCACCAGCATGTCCTCCTCCTCCTCCTCCACCAGCTTGTCCTCCACCTGTGCCTCCACACTGACCTCGAGTGGGTTCAGCAGAGCTCCTCCTCTCCCCCTCTCCACACCCCCACACACCGTCCTACTACCGACCCACCACCAACCCACCACCAACCCATCCACCGACCCACCCACCGACCCAACCACCGACCCACCACCAACCCACCACCGACCCACCACCGACCCAACCACCGACCCACCACCAACCCAACACCGACCCAACCACCGACCCACCACCGACCCACCACCAACCCACCACCAACCCACCACCGACCCATCCACCGACCCACCACCGACCCACCACCAACCCAACCACCGACCCACCACCGACCCAACCACCGACCCACCACCAACCCAACACCGACCCAACCACCGACCCACCCACCGACCCCAAACCTCTGTTTCCAAAAGCCCGCGCCCGCCCCCTCCCTCCCCCCTTCTCTCTCTCTCTCTCTCTCTCTCTCTCTCTCTCTCTCTCTCTCTCTCTCTCTCTCTCTCTCTCTCTCTCTCCCCCCCCCCCCCCGGCACCTGGCAGGCGATAGCGAGCCGTGAATGGCACGACCCGGGGAGCAGCGACCAGCACTCGTGTGTGTGTGTGTGTGCATTCAGCAAGCAAGAAATGTGGCGTTACTTTAGGTACTTAATGGAGCAGAGGCTTACTTACTTACTTACCCTCCCCCCTCCCCCTCCCCCTCTTCTTCTCCCCACACACACACACACACACACACACACACACACACACACACACACACACACACACACACACACACGCCACCACCACCTCTTCCCGCTGGAACAGGTCCAGTGCAGGGACCTCCCCCCCTTAATATCCGTGTCCTTTCCCCGTTTTCTTTTCCTTCGTGTAAATAGGGGGATGATTTACTTCGTTTCTTCCCCCCTGCCCCCATCTCTCTCTCTCTCTCTCTCTCTCTCTCTCTCTCTCTCTCTCTCTCTCTCTCTCTCTCTGTCTCTCTCTCTGTCTCTCTCTCTCTCTCTCTCTCTCTCTCTCTCTCTCTCTCTCTCTCTCTCTCTCTCTCTCTCTCTCTCTCTCGCGTCATACCGTCGTTCACACAAACGACTGTGAACGCCGAGAGATCAGCGACTGCCACAGTGTGTAATCGTCAGACGAAGATAGAGATATACAACATACGTTTGGGCGGGAAAACCTGGGAGTTATCACTCACCCGTCGACCCTCCTGAGCTCACACAGTTCACTACCCACATACTGAGGATAATCTATTTAATGATTCTATATTATTCTATCATTTAATATTTCATTTTTTTTTTTCTTTTGCTCGAAATAACTGGGCATCATTGGGTGAACAGCTGAACGTTTGGACGAAGCAACACCGGGATGTTTGACATTATCTGACAACCCTTGGTGTGTGTGTGTGTGTGTGTGTGTGTGTGTGTGTGTGTGTGTGGGAGAGATGACATCCCCCCAAAAAATACACTGGTGGGATCCAGTGAGTGATTTATCCCTTCCCGCCCACGAGGAGGAAGACGACCCCCTCACTGCCCACACGACGACCTGTCGTGTGGGCAGTGAGGGAGAGAAGGAGAGGAGAGAGAGTGGGGGTAGAGGAGAGGGGAGAGAGAGAGAGTGGGGAGAGACAGAGAGAACGTAGGAGGTACAAGTGAGTGGTGATGTTCGCCAAAGATCTGCCGATTCTCCCTCTTCATAACCTCCCACTCTCTCTCTCTCTCTCTCTCTCTCTCTCTCTCTCTCTCTCTCTCTCTCTCTCTCTCTCTCTCAACCGTCGTAGGCCGGTGGGGGGCGCGTCAGGGATTCAAAATAATTCACGCGCGCCGCTTGTCCGTCCACACTCAAAAGCGGATCCCTAGCGAGCGGGTGGGAGGCGGTGTGAAGGGAAGGGGGGAGAGAGAGAGAGAGAGAGAGAGAGAGAGAGAGAGAGAGAGAGAGAGAGAGAGAGAGAGAGAGAGAGAGAGAGAGAGAGAGAGAGAGAGAGAGAGAGAGAGAGAACACACACACACACAAATGTACTTTTCCACCATGTACTTAAGTACACTAGTATATATCTGCATGTCGAGAGGCTATTGTGTTACATTATTTGTAACCTTGTATCCGCGCCGCCCCACGCCCTTCCCCATGGTGTGGGAAAAATAGCTGTCGAATTCGTCCACAAGCTGTGGAAAAATGGCAGTGAAATTCGTCCACAAGATGTGGAAAAATGGCAGTGAAATTCGTCCACAAGATGTGGAAAAATGGCAGTGAAATTCGTCCACAAGATGTGGAAAAATGACAGTGAAATTCGTCCACAAGATGTGGAAAAATGACAGTGAAATTCGTCCACTAGCTGGGAGAATAACGGTGACATTCGTCCAGAGTTTGAGGGGGTGGGTGGTGGGGGGGGAAAGGAGGCAGTAACATTCGTCCACTAGTTGAGAAAACATTGAAATTCGTCCCATAAGTGCGTGAAAGGAGGCAGTGAAATTTCGTCCACCAGGTGAGATTTAGAGGCAGTGCCAGCAATCACTCCCCCACCAGGCGATCAACGAGGCAGTGAAATTCGTCCCCTTGAGAATACGCCAGGCTCGATTTGTTCTGAGATCGTCCCTCCAAAAATACTTCGTCTTCTGGTTCGACGGACGATCCAATCTGCGGACGATACACACACACACACACACACACACACACACACACACTCACACACACACACACACACACACACACACACACACACACACACACACACACACAGAGGGAAGGCAAGACTCTGGTTTCGAAAGAGACGAGAATTATTGATGGTACTCAATACGACACTGTCAGCTAAACTGGTGAACCCGTTTTTGACAACAGTGGAAGCTCTGGATTGGCGAGCTATTTAGACGACAGTGGAAGCTATGAATTGGCGAGCTATCAGTGGAAGCTATAAATTGGCGAGCTATTTAGACGACAGTGGAAGCTCTGAATTGGCGAGCTATCAGTGGAAGCTATAAATTGGCGAGCTATTTAGACGACAGTGGAAGCTCTGAATTGGCGAGCTATCAGTGGAAGCTATAAATTGGCGAGCTATTTAGACGACAGTGGAAGCTCTGAATTGGCGAGCTATCAGTGGAAGCTATAAATTGGCGAGCTATTTAGACGACAGTGGAAGCTCTGAATTGGCGAGCTATCAATGGAAGCTATGAATTGGCGAGCTATTTAGACGATAGTGGAAGCTCTGAATTGGCGAGCTATTTAGACGACAGTGGAAGCTCTGAATTGGCGAGCTATCAGTGGAAGCTATAAATTGGCGAGCTATTTAGACGACAGTGGAAGCTATGAATTGACGAGCTATTTAGACGACAGTGGAAGCTATGAATTGACGAGCTATTCAAACGACAGTGGAAGCTATAAATTGGTGAACTGTTTCGACGACAGCAGAAGCTATAGATTTGGCGAGCTAATTGGACGACATCGGAAGCTGAATGGGTCACTTACTTACACGAAATTGGAACTGAGATCTGTTCATTATCTAAGAGGACTATGGAAGATGGATTGGTCGTCAACTGGCTCGACCCCCAATCGTAGATAATGGGCCATTACCGAAACTTGTTAAGAAACACGTCAACCGTCACGCATCCAGACCTTCAAGTGTCTGGGGGGGAAGAAGAAAAACACCACGACAAAAAGGAATTAGATTAAGTCGAGAATTTGTCTCTCTTTCTTATGGGAAGAGATGGAAGGAGACACCAGTTGCCTGCAGTGAGAGATGAGACATTGCCAAGAGGGAAAAAAAGATATAAGGTATGTTGAATGAGGAATCAGCCAAGATACGTAAGAAATACGAGGGATATGAGGAAATAATGAGGAGATGTACATAAAGGTAAGGTGAGGAAGAGTGAATAAGGCAACAGGTGAAACCAGTGTTGGTCACCGACGAGAAACGGTGAGCAACAGGAAGGCAACAGTTAGACAACAGACAGTCTAACGGGCTTAAGCTCTCTCCCCCCACCCTCTCCTCTCTCTCTCTCTCTCTCTCTCTCTCTCTCTCTCTCTCTCTCTCTCTCTCTCTCTCTCTCTCTCTCTCTATCTCTCTCTCTATCTCTCTCTCTAGTCCCACTCCCTCCCCCCCTCTCTCTCTCTACTCCCACTCCCTCTCCCACCTCCTTCCTACTCACTTTCCCTCCCTCCCTCTAGTGCTCCCTCCCTCCCTCCCTCTATACTCCGTCCCTCCCTCCCCCCCTCCCTCCTGCGAGACCCCGCCGAGTCCGCCAACATTCCATTAGACGGAGTGAGCGTCCTCCTTGACGATTATCGCCCTCTACAAAAATTTGGCGGATCCTCTTAACACATCAAAGTTGGCGAGGCCAGGAAGGCCAGGGTGTCAGACAGAGCTAACCAACACCTCCTCCTCCTCCTCCTCCTCCTCCTCCTCCCTCCCTCCCTCCCTCCTCCCTCCTCCTTCTTCTCCTCCTCCTTTCCCTCCTCCTCGTCCTCCTCCTTCCCTACTCCTTCCTCCTCCTCCTCACCCCACCTGACCCCCCCAGACGCCCGGAAGACTTTTAAGATTATAACATGTTCGTCCTGGGTACAGGACCTGGGTGGAAAAGAATGAAAGAGAACGACAAAGAAAATGGGAATGTTATCTACGATCCATTTTCCTTCGATGAAGAAGAAGAGGAAGAAGAGGAGGAGGAAGAAGGAGGAGGAGGAGTAGGAGGAGGAAATAGAAGAAGAAGAAGAAGAAGAATAAGAAGAAGGAGGAGGAGGAGGAGGAAATAGAAGGAAG
>NC_092234.1:53636098-53641098 GCF_036320965.1 Panulirus ornatus | reverse complement strand
AACCCAGGGGGTATCACCACAGGGGGGGAACCCAGGGGGTACCACCACAGGGAGGGAACCCAGGGGTACCACCACAGGGAGGGAACCCAGGGGTACCACCACAGGGAGGGAACCCAGGGGGGTATCACCACAGGGAGGGAACCCAGGGGTACCACCACAGGGAGGGAACCCAGGGGTACCACCACAGGGAGGGAACCCAGGGGGTACCACCACAGGGAGGGAACCCAGGGGTACCACCACAGGGAGGGAACCCAGGGGTACCACCACAGGGAGGGAACCCAGGGGTACCACCACAGGGAGGGAACCCAGGGGTACCACCACAGGGAGGGAACCCAGGGGTACCACCACAGGGAGGGAACCCAGGGGTATCACCACAGGGAGGGAACCCAGGGGGTATCATCACAGGGAGGGAACCCAGGGGGTATCACCACAGGGAGGGAACCCAGGGGGTACCACCACAGGGAGGGAACCCAGGGGTACCACCACAGGGAGGGAACCCAGGGGGTATCACCACAGGGAGGGAACCCAGGGGGTATCACCACAGGGGGGGAACCCAGGGGTACCACCACAGGGAGGGAACCCAGGGGGTATCACCACAGGGGGGGAACCCAGGGGTACCACCACAGGGAGGGAACCCAGGGGGTATCACCACAGGAGGGAACCCAGGGGGTATCACCACAGGGAGGGAACCCAGGGGGTACCACCACAGGGAGGGAACCCAGGGGTACCACCACAGGGAGGGAACCCAGGGGGTATCACCACAGGGAGGGAACCCAGGGGGTATCACCACAGGGAGGGAACCCAGGGGGTACCACCACAGGGGGGGAACCCAGGGGTACCACCACAGGGAGGGAACCCAGGGGTACCACCACAGGGAGGGAACCCAGGGGTACCACCACAGGGAGGGAACCCAGGGGGTACCACCACAGGGAGGGAACCCAGGGGTATCACCACAGGGAGGGAACCCAGGGGGTACCACCACAGGGAGGGAACCCAGGGGTATCACCACAGGGAGGGAACCCAGGGGGTATCATCACAGGGAGGGAACCCAGGGGGTATCACCACAGGGGGGGAACCCAGGGGTACCACCACAGGGAGGGAACCCAGGGGGTACCACCACAGGGAGGGAACCCAGGGGTATCATCACAGGGGCGCAGACGACGTCTTGGGCAAGTGGTCAGGTAATTAGTCACATAAGTAGCGGTGTAAGTGGTCAAGGAAGTGGTCAGGTAAGTGGTAGCTGTAATGGCCAGCTAAAATGGTTAGCTATAATGATAGATGGTTAGGTATTATAGCTTCCCTGGTAGAGCCAGCTGGGTGGATAAGACCAGCTGGCAAGAACAAGATATTACGATCGCCTATCGTACTTTCTCTGTCTGTCTGTTGTCTGTCTTGTCTGTCTTTCTGTATATCTGTCTTTGTGTCTGTCTGTCTGTTTGTCTGTCTTTGTGTCTGTCTTTGTGTATGTCTGTCTTTGTGTCTGTCTGTCTTTGTGTCTGTCTGTCTTTGTGTATGTTTGTCATTGTGTATGTCTGTCTTTGTGTCTGTCTGTCTTTGTGTCTATCCATCATTATGTCTGTCTCTCTCTGTGTCTGTCTCTTTATCTATCTGTCTATCCGTCATTGTACCTGTCAATCTTTCCTTCCCTTTGGGTGTCTGCCTGTCTATCTGTCTATCTCCTGTCTGTCTGTCTGTGTCCATTTGCCTGTCTGTTCGTAACTCAGTGATGGACATTATATAACCGTACATCCTTCTTTGTGTTTCTCTGACGATCCTCCACCACGCTCGCAGCGCCCTTGACATAAGGCGTGGGTGAACACCTTGACACAAGGCGTGGGTGAACACCTTGACACAAGGCGTGGGTGAACACCTTGACACAAGGCGTGGGTGA
This sequence comes from Panulirus ornatus, assembly GCF_036320965.1. NCBI lineage: Eukaryota > Metazoa > Arthropoda > Malacostraca > Decapoda > Palinuridae > Panulirus > Panulirus ornatus. The sequence goes on along the minus strand of NC_092234.1, from coordinate 53,639,207 downwards.
ACACCTTGACACAAGGCGTGGGTCAGCACCTTGACACAAGGCGTGGGTGAGCACCTTAACACAAGGCGTGGGTCAGCACCTTGGCACAAGGCGTGGGTGAAGACCTTGACACAAGGCGTGGGTGAAGACCTTGACACAAGGCGTGGGTGAGCACCTTGGCTCTGGTGGCTTTTTTGCAGTTGAGGTTCAATTAACAAGTCAGAGAAAAATTGTGATAGTTCTCTTTATGAATATTAATCACACCAAGGCGTGGACACCAGGGCGTGGACGATAGAAGGTGGACACCAGGGCGTGGCCACCTGGGGGTGGACACCAGGGCGTGGACACCAGGGCGTGGACACCAGAGGGTGAACACGAGAGCGTGGACACTAGGGGGGTGGACACGAGGGCGTGGATACCAGAGGGTGGACACCAGGGCGTGGAGACTAGGGGGGTGGACACCAGGGCGTGGACACTAGGGGCGTGGACACGAGGGCGTGGACACCAGGGGGTGGACACGAGGGCGTGGGAACCAGGGGGTGGACACCAGGGCGTGGACACTAGGGGCGTGGACACCAGGGCGTGGACACTAGGGGGGTGGACACGAGGGCGTGGGAACCAGGGGGTGGACACCAGGGCGTGGGCACCAGTCACTTTCCTACGTGTCTTATAGATGGTAAATATTTGCCTTCGAAATAATGAGTTAATTTAAGGATTTATTAATTATGCTAATGACATGCATTTTGATCGGGTCGTCCCAACATATAAAGATAGGGGTGGTGTAGAATATTAGGGGGGGGGGGAGCGGTGTGTGTGTGTGTGTGTGTGTGTATGTGTGTGTGTGTGTGTGTGTGTATGTGTGTGTGTGTGTGTGTGTGTGTGTGTGTGTGTGTGTGTGTATGTGTGTGTGTGTGTGTGTGTGTGTATGTGTGTGTATGTGTGTGTGTGTGTGTGTGTGTGTGTGTGTGTGTGTGTGTGTGTGTGTGTGTGTGTGTGTGTGTGTGTGTGTGTGTGTGTATGTGTGTGTGTGTGTGTGTGTGTGTGTGTGTATGTGTGTGTATGTATGTGTGTGTGTGTGTGTGTGTGTGTGTGTGTGTGTGTGTGTGTGTGTGTGTGTCTTAGGAATCATAAGTCCTATTTCTCTATCAATAAAGCTCAACCTATAAGTCTTGAGATCATGGTTATTGGAAAGTCTATTTTCGCCTTAAGATTCTCTTATTTACAGAAATTCGAAAAAAAAAAAAAAATTGGATGGAAATCATATGCAAATTGTTTACAAGATTTTGCGTAAACAAATGAGTTCGTGAAATTGATGGTGATTGGGTTAGGTTTCCCTGTTAAACGAGGAGAAGGATTAGTCTGATTGGTTAAGACAGGGCCAATCAGAACCTAAGTTCCCTTTGATACAATTAATCACAACAGAGACTTGATTATACACAGGACTTAAATGATCAAGGGCCTGATTATCATCTGTGATATTATAATCACAACATTAATCATCTATGATTTGGTTTATCAATAGCTTAATTGATCATTTTCTCTGTCATATCAGATGGTCGATGATCGAAGACCTGTCTGCTCAAAAGATTATATTAATCATTGACTTGATCACTCAAAAGGTTATTAATGAAGACCTGTCAAATCAAAAAACTTTTTATGAAGATTTCAACTCAAATTTTTAATGAAAAATCTGTCAAATCAAAGCTTTTTAATGAAGATCTGTAAATCAAAAGCTTATTAAGAAGATTTTGTCAAAATCAAAAGGTTTTTAATGAAAATTGTAAATCAAAAAATTATTAATGAAGATCTGTCAACTCAAAAATTATTAATGAAAATCTGTCAATCAAAAGCTTATTAATGAAGATCTGTCAACTCAAAAGCTTATTAATGAAGATCTGTCAACTCAAAAGCTTATTAATGAAGATCTGTCAACTCAAAAGCTTATTAATGAAGATCTGTCAACTCAAAAGCTTATTAATGAAGATCTGTCAACTCAAAAGCTTATTAATGAAGATCTGTCAACTCAAAAGCTTATTAATGAAGATCTGTCAACTCAAAAGCTTATTAATGAAGATCTGTCAACTCAAAAGCTTATTAATGAAGATCTGTCAACTCAAAAGCTTATTAATGAAGATCTGTCAACTCAAAAGCTTATTAATGAAGATCTGTCAACTCAAAAGCTTATTAATGAAGACTTGACATCTCAAAAGCTTATTGATCAAGCTCTGACAGTTGTAAAGCTTATTGATCAAAACCTGACAACTCCAAAGCTTGATGATCAACTTCTGACTACTTGTAAAGCTTATTGATCAAGACCTGATAAGCTCAAAAGCTTATCAATCGAGATGGATCAACTCATAAGCTTCTTAATCTAGACCTGTCAGCTCAAAAGCTTTTTAATCGAAGACCTACCAGCTCAAAACCTAGTCAAAGACAAAAGCTTATCGATGCAAGAGACGTCGTCTCAAAACTCTATATAATCCAAGACTTGATAGCTGAAAAAATGGCAAATTACCAGACTCAAAATGCAAATTTTCCAGAATAATCAATGTCTGACTTGATTATCTAGACTCTGACTTGATTATCTAGACTCTGACTTGATTGTCTAGAGTCTGACTTGATTGTCTAGAGTCTGACTTGATTATCTACAGTCTGACTTGATTATCTAGAGTCTGACTTGATTATCTAGAGTCTGACTTGATTATCTAGAGTCTGACTTGATTATCTGGAGTCTGACTTGATTATCTAGAGTCTGACTTGATTATCTAGAGTCTAACTTGATTATCTAGAGTCTGACTTGATTATTTAGAGTCTGGCTTGATTATCTAGAGTCTGACTTGATTATCTAGAGTCTAACTTGATTATCTGAAGTCTGACTTGATTATCTAGAGTCTAACTTGATTATCTAGAGTCTGACTTGATTATCTGGAGTCTAACTTGATTATCTGGAGTCTGACTTGATTATCTAGAGTCTGACTTGATTATCTAGAGTCTGACTTGATTATCTAGAGTCTGACTTGATTATCTAGAGTCTGACTTGATTATCTAGAGTCTGACTTGATTGTCTAGAGTCTGACTTGATTATCTAGAGTCTGACTTGATTATCTAGAGTCTGACTTGATTATCTGGA
>NC_092234.1:53616098-53631098 GCF_036320965.1 Panulirus ornatus | reverse complement strand
ATCTATCTATCTATCTATCTATCTATCTATCTATCTATCTATCTATCTATCTATCTATTATCTATCTATCTATCTATTATCTATCTATCTATCTATCTATTATCTATCTATCTATCTATCTATCTATCTATCTATTATCTATCTATCTATCTATCTATCTATCTATCTATTATCTATCTATCTATCTATCTATCTATCTATCTATCTATCTATCTATCTATCTATCTATCTATTATCTATCTATCTATCTATCTATCTATCTATCTATTATCTATCTATCTATTATCTATCTATCTATCTATCTATCTATCTATCTATCTATCTATCTATCTATCTATCTATCTATCTATCTATCTATCTATCTATCTATTATCTATCTATCTATCTATCTATCTATCTATCTATCTATCTATCTATCTATCTATCTATTATCTATCTATCTATTATCTATCTATCTATCTATTATCTATCTATCTATCTATCTATTATCTATCTATCTATCTATCTATTATCTATCTATCTATCTATCTATTATCTATCTATCTATCTATCTATCTATCTATCTATCTATCTATCTATCTATCTATCTATCTATCTATTATCTATCTATCTATCTATCTATCTATCTATTATCTATCTATCTATTATCTATCTATCTATTATCTATCTATCTATCTATCTATCTATTATCTATCTATCTATCTATCTATTATCTATCTATCTATCTATCTATCTATCTATCTATCTATCTATCTATCTATCTATCTATCTATCTATCTATCTATCTATCTATCTATCTATCTATCTATCTATCTATCTATCTATCTATCTATCTATCTATCTATCTATCTATCTATCTATCTATTATCTATCTATCTATCTATCTATCTATTATCTATCTATCTATCTATCTATCTATCTATTATCTATCTATCTATTATCTATCTATCTATCTATTATCTATCTATCTATCTATCTATCTATCTATCTATCTATCTATCTATCTATCTATCTATTATCTATCTATCTATCTATCTATCTATTATCTATCTATCTATCTATTATCTATCTATCTATCTATTATCTATCTATCTATTATCTATCTATCTATTATCTATCTATCTATTATCTATCTATCTATCTATTATCTATCTATCTATTATCTATCTATCTATTATCTATCTATCTATCTATTATCTATCTATCTATTATCTATCTATCTATTATCTATCTATCTATTATCTATCTATCTATCTATCTATTATCTATCTATCTATCTATTATCTATCTATCTATTATCTATCTATCTATCTATTATCTATCTATCTATCTATTATCTATCTATCTATTATCTATCTATCTATTATCTATCTATCTATCTATTATCTATCTATCTATCTATCTATTATCTATCTATCTATCTATCTATCTATCTATCTATCTATCTATCTATCTATCTATCTATCTATCTATCTATCTATCTATCTATCTATCTATTATCTATCTATCTATCTATCTATCTATCTATCTATCTATCTATCTATCTATCTATTATCTATCTATCTATCTATCTATCTATTATCTATCTATCTATCTATCTATCTATCTATCTATCTATCTATCTATCTATCTATTATCTATCTATCTATCTATCTATCTATCTATCTATCTATCTATCTATTATCTATCTATCTATCTATTATCTATCTATCTATCTATTATCTATCTATCTATCTATCTATCTATCTATCTATCTATCTATCTATCTATCTATTATCTATCTATCTATCTATCTATTATCTATCTATCTATCTATCTATCTATTATCTATCTATCTATTATCTATCTATCTATTATCTATCTATCTATCTATCTATCTATCTATCTATCTATCTATCTATCTATCTATCTATTATCTATCTATCTATCTATCTATCTATCTATCTATCTATCTATCTATCTATTATCTATCTATCTATCTATCTATCTATCTATCTATCTATCTATTATCTATCTATCTATCTATTATCTATCTATCTATTATCTATCTATCTATCTATCTATTATCTATCTATCTATCTATCTATCTATCTATCTATCTATCTATCTATCTATCTATCTATCTATCTATTATCTATCTATCTATTATCTATCTATCTATCTATTATCTATCTATCTATCTATCTATTATCTATCTATCTATTATCTATCTATCTATTATCTATCTATCTATTATCTATCTATCTATCTATCTATTATCTATCTATCTATCTATCTATCTATCTATTATCTATCTATCTATCTATCTATCTATTATCTATCTATCTATTATCTATCTATCTATTATCTATCTATCTATTATCTATCTATCTATCTATTATCTATCTATCTATCTATTATCTATCTATCTATCTATCTATCTATCTATCTATCTATTATCTATCTATCTATCTATCTATCTATCTATCTATTATCTATCTATCTATTATCTATCTATCTATTATCTATCTATCTATTATCTATCTATCTATCTATTATCTATCTATCTATCTATTATCTATCTATCTATCTATTATCTATCTATCTATCTATCTATCTATTATCTATCTATCTATCTATTATCTATCTATCTATTATCTATCTATCTATCTATTATCTATCTATCTATCTATTATCTATCTATCTATCTATTATCTATCTATCTATTATCTATCTATCTATCTATCTATTATCTATCTATCTATTATCTATCTATCTATTATCTATCTATCTATCTATCTATTATCTATCTATCTATCTATCTATTATCTATCTATCTATTATCTATCTATCTATCTATTATCTATCTATCTATCTATCTATCTATCTATCTATCTATTATCTATCTATCTATCTATTATCTATCTATCTATTATCTATCTATCTATCTATCTATTATCTATCTATCTATTATCTATCTATCTATTATCTATCTATCTATCTATCTATCTATCTATCTATTATCTATCTATCTATCTATCTATCTATCTATCTATCTATTATCTATCTATCTATCTATCTATCTATTATCTATCTATCTATCTATCTATCTATCTATCTATCTATCTATCTATCTATCTATCTATCTATCTATCTATCTATCTATTATCTATCTATCTATCTATCTATCTATCTATCTATCTATCTATTATCTATCTATCTATCTATCTATCTATCTATTATCTATCTATCTATTATCTATCTATCTATCTATTATCTATCTATCTATTATCTATCTATCTATCTATCTATCTATTATCTATCTATCTATCTATCTATCTATCTATCTATTATCTATCTATCTATTATCTATCTATCTATCTATCTATCTATCTATCTATCTATCTATCTATCTATCTATCTATCTATCTATCTATCTATCTATCTATCTATCTATCTATCTATTATCTATCTATCTATCTATCTATCTATCTATCTATCTATCTATCTATCTATCTATCTATCTATCTATCTATCTATCTATTATCTATCTATCTATCTATCTATCTATTATCTATCTATCTATCTATCTATTATCTATCTATCTATCTATCTATTATCTATCTATCTATCTATCTATCTATTATCTATCTATCTATTATCTATCTATCTATCTATCTATCTATCTATCTATTATCTATCTATCTATCTATCTATCTATCTATCTATCTATCTATCTATCTATCTATCTATCTATCTATTATCTATCTATCTATCTATCTATCTATCTATCTATCTATCTATTATCTATCTATCTATCTATTATCTATCTATCTATTATCTATCTATCTATCTATCTGGTGAATGGTGATCAAGCCTCTGAATAGCTAGACATAAGAGGTGGTGTACCACAGGGGCCAGTCTTGGGACCAATTCTCTTTCTCGTGTATATATATGTATCACTCATATTGATCACGGTGTGAGTTGTGATATATCCCAATTTTCGTAGACGATACTGAGGAGAAAATAGATCTATGACTTGAACTTGGTATTGGATAGTTTCAAATTGACATAGACGGTCTACTGAGTTGGGCGTATAGTTTCAAATTGACATAGACGATCTACTTAGAACTTGGGCGCACAGATGGCACATGAACTTTGGTAATTGATATGTGTACATTTTACACATCCTCACTGTGTACGACTCATTGGTGGGTCTCCACTTTGAATATGATGCTCGGGATTGGTCGCCTTACATCCAACGAAGAACATAGAGAGAATAGAAAAGAGTGCAGTGTTGAGAGCCACTAAGGGAGGGGGGAAAAAATCCTTCGAAATTAGACTAAATGACTTCAACATCTTCAGCTTTAGAAAAAGTGAAGATGAAAAGGTGATCTGGGTAGTGAAAAGTCATGAAAGACTCCAATAATCTTCAAGAAGGCTATTTAGGGTTTGAATCGTCTGCTTTCACTCGTAGTAATGGATACAAACTCGTGGGCAAACGTTTGACCTCGAAATGAGGCGAAGTCATTTTTCGTCGAGAAGATTGCTAACAGAAGGAATGATTTACCAGTTAGGGTCTATGGTATTTACCAGTTACAGGTAGAATTAACTGGTAGTTCTCTTTAAATCATCTATACACTTATCTCCTTCTTTACCACATTAATCTGTGAGTCTCTGAAATCTTTCCTATAGCGCGAACAGCTTCGGAAAGGGGGAGGCGACCCCAGTGGTCAGCTGTTGTTTGAATTCCCTCTGCATTTCTCTGCACTTCTTCGTATATCTGGGGACAACTTCCAGTGGGAATTGAAATGCAGCACAGATCAACACAGCCACCACCACTGTTCACTCTTATTCACAGCCAAAAAACCGTTTTCCAACCTTTTAACTGTGGAACTCGAATCTAAATCAAGGGGGTCTTGTAGCGTTTTATTGTTTTTTGTTTTGTATTTTTACCCGGCATATATATATATATATATATATATATATATATATATATATATATATATATATATATATATATATATATATATATCCCTGGGGATAGGGGAGAAAGAATACTTCCCACGTATTCCCTGCGTGTCGTAGAAGGCGACTAAAAGGGGAGGGAGCGGGGGCTGGAAATCCTCCCCTCTCATTTTCTTTTTTTTTCTAATTTTCCAAAAGAAGGAACAGAGAAGGGGGCCAGGTGAGGATATTCCCTCAAAGGCCCAGTCCTCTGTTCTTAACGCTACCTCGCTAATGCGGGAAATGGCGAATAGTATGAAAGAATGTATATATATATATATATATATATATATATATATATATATATATATATATATATATATATAAATAATGAATTCTAAATATCAATGATAGAGCTTTTTTCCTCTCATTTTATATATTTTATTTCAATTGTTTCCCTTGGTTCAATTGATTCCATTTTTTCCTTTACTTTTAAAGGTAACATAACGAATTATTACAGTATCGTGTTACCTGCATTGGGAGAACTACAACTGTTATTTTATCTAGGCATTGTGTTGTGTACTCTTGATCAATCACATAAGGTTGTGAATAGACTTCCCTCTGTTATCAGATGTTGTGCAATGTTATGATAATAATCAGGTTTTAACATATCAGTTTTTGAGGTTATCCTACTTTCTCCTCAGTATTGTAACATATTTTGAGATAATTATGATCATTAGAGATATCAGTATTTTAGATTTTGAAGTATTTCATTCCATACAGAGATCAATATCTTAGATTTTGAAGTATTCCACTCCACACAGAGATCAATATTTTAGATTTTGAGGTATTTCATTCCATACAGAGATCAATATTTTAGATTTTGAAGTATTTCATTCCATACAGAGATCAATATTTTAGATTTTGAAATAATTCATTCCATACAGAGATCAATATCTTAGATTTTGAAGTATTTCATTCCATACAGAGATCAATATTTTAGATTTTGAGGTATTTCATTCCATACAGAGATCAATATTTTAGATTTTGAAGTATTTCATTCCATACAGAGATCATTATTTAGATTTTGAAGTATTTCATTCCATACAGAGATCAATATTTTAGATTTTGAAGTATTTCATTCCATACAGAGATCAATATCTTAGATTTTGAAGTATTTTATTCCATACAGAGATCAATATTTTAGATTTTGAGGTATTTCATTCCATACAGAGATCAATATCTTAGATTTTGAAGTATTTCATTCCATACAGAGATCAATATTTTAGATTTTGAAGTATTTCATTCCATACAGAGATCAATATTTTAGATTTTGAAGTATTTCATTCCATACAGAGATCAATATCTTAGATTTTGAAGTATTTCATTCCATACAGAGATCAATATCTTAGATTTTGAAGTATTTCATTCCATACAGAGATCAATATCTTAGATTTTGAAGTATTTCATTCCATACAGAGATCAATATCTTAGATTTTGAAGTATTTCATTCCATACAGAGATCAATATTTTAGATTTTGAAGTATTTCATTCCATACAGAGATCAATATTTTAGATTTTGAGGTATTTCATTCCATACAGAGATCAATATTTTAGATTTTGAGGTATTTCATTCCATACAGAGATCAATATTTTAGATTTTGAGGTATTTCATTCCATACAGAGATCAATATTTTAGATTTTGAGGTATTTCATTCCATACAGAGATCAATATTTTAGATTTTGAGGTATTTCATTCCATACAGAGATCAATATTTTAGATTTTGAGGTATTTCATTCCATACAGAGATCAATATTTTAGATTTTGAGGTATTTCATTCCATACAGAGATCAATATCTTAGATTTTGAAGTATTCCACTCCACACAGAGATCAATATTTTAGATTTTGAAGTATTTCATTCCATACAGAGATCAATATTTTAGATTTTGAAGTATTTCATTCCATACAGAGATCAATATTTTAGATTTTGAAGTATTTCATTCCATACAGAGATCAATATTTTAGATTTTGAGGTATTTCATTCCATACAGAGATCAATATCTTAGATTTTGAAGTATTTCATTCCATACAGAGATCAATATTTTAGATTTTGAAGTATTTCATTCCATACAGAGATCAATATTTTAGATTTTGAGGTATTTCATTCCATACAGAGATCAATATTTTAGATTTTGAGGTATTTCATTCCATACAGAGATCAATATCTTAGATTTTGAAGTATTCCACTCCACACAGAGATCAATATTTTAGATTTTGAAGTATTTCATTCCATACAGAGATCAATATTTTAGATTTTGAGGTATTTCATTCCATACAGAGATCAATATCTTAGATTTTGAAGTATTTCATTCCATACAGAGATCAATATTTTAGATTTTGAGGTATTTCATTCCATACAGAGATCAATATTTTAGATTTTGAGGTATTTCATTCCATACAGAGATCAATATTTTAGATTTTGAGGTATTTCATTCCATACAGAGATCAATATTTTAGATTTTGAAGTATTTCATTCCATACAGAGATCAATATTTTAGATTTTGAAGTATTTCATTCCATACAGAGATCAATATTTTAGATTTTGAAGTATTTCATTCCATACAGAGATCAATATTTTAGATTTTGAAGTATTTCATTCCATACAGAGATCAATATTTTAGATTTTGAAGTATTTCATTCCATACAGAGATCAATATCTTAGATTTTGAAGTATTTCATTCCATACAGAGATCAATATTTTAGATTTTGAGGTATTTCATTCCATACAGAGATCAATATTTTAGATTTTGAAGTATTTCATTCCATACAGAGATCAATATTTTAGATTTTGAAGTATTTCATTCCATACAGAGATCAATATCTTAGATTTTGAAGTATTTCATTCCATACAGAGATCAATATTTTAGATTTTGAAGTATTTCATTCCATACAGAGATCAATATTTTAGATTTTGAAGTATTTCATTCCATACAGAGATCAATATTTTAGATTTTGAGGTATTTCATTCCATACAGAGATCAATATTTTAGATTTTGAAGTATTTCATTCCATACAGAGATCAATATTTTAGATTTTGAAGTATTTCATTCCATACAGAGATCAATATCTTAGATTTTGAAGTATTTCATTCCATACAGAGATCAATATTTTAGATTTTGAAGTATTTCATTCCATACAGAGATCAATATTTTAGATTTTGAAGTATTTCATTCCATACAGAGATCAATATTTTAGATTTTGAAGTATTCCACTCCACACAGAGATCAATATTTTAGATTTTGAGGTATTTCATTCCATACAGAGATCAATATTTTAGATTTTGAAGTATTTCATTCCATACAGAGATCAATATTTTAGATTTTGAGGTATTTCATTCCATACAGAGATCAATATTTTAGATTTTGAGGTATTTCATTCCATACAGAGATCAATATTTTAGATTTTGAAGTATTTCATTCCATACAGAGATCAATATTTTAGATTTTGAAGTATTTCATTCCATACAGAGATCAATATTTTAGATTTTGAGGTATTTCATTCCATACAGAGATCAATATTTTAGATTTTGAAGTATTTCATTCCATACAGAGATCAATATTTTAGATTTTGAAGTATTTCATTCCATACAGAGATCAATATTTTAGATTTTGAAGTATTCCACTCCACACAGAGATCAATATTTTAGATTTTGAAGTATTTCATTCCATACAGAGATCAATATTTTAGATTTTGAAGTATTTCATTCCATACAGAGATCAATATTTTAGATTTTGAGGTATTTCATTCCATACAGAGATCAATATTTTAGATTTTGAAGTATTTCATTCCATACAGAGATCAATATTTTAGATTTTGAAGTATTTCATTCCATACAGAGATCAATATCTTAGATTTTGAAGTATTTCATTCCATACAGAGATCAATATCTTAGATTTTGAAGTATTTCATTCCATACAGAGATCAATATTTTAGATTTTGAAGTATTTCATTCCATACAGAGATCAATATTTTAGATTTTGAAGTATTTCATTCCATACAGAGATCAATATCTTAGATTTTGAAGTATTTCATTCCATACAGAGATCAATATTTTAGATTTTGAAGTATTTCATTCCATACAGAGATCAATATTTTAGATTTTGAAGTATTTCATTCCATACAGAGATCAATATTTTAGATTTTGAAGTATTTCATTCCATACAGAGATCAATATTTTAGATTTTGAAGTATTTCATTCCATACAGAGATCAATATTTTAGATTTTGAAGTATTTCATTCCATACAGAGATCAATATTTTAGATTTTGAAGTATTTCATTCCATACAGAGATCAATATTTTAGATTTTGAAGTATTTCATTCCATACAGAGATCAATATCTTAGATTTTGAAGTATTTCATTCCATACAGAGATCAATATTTTAGATTTTGAGGTATTTCATTCCATACAGAGATCAATATTTTAGATTTTGAGGTATTTCATTCCATACAGAGATCAATATCTTAGATTTTGAAGTATTCCACTCCACACAGAGATCAATATTTTAGATTTTGAAGTATTCCACTCCACACAGAGATCAATATTTTAGATTTTGAGGTATTTCATTCCATACAGAGATCAATATCTTAGATTTTGAAGTATTCCACTCCACACAGAGATCAATATTTTAGATTTTGAAGTATTTCATTCCATACAGAGATCAATATTTTAGATTTTGAAGTATTTCATTCCATACAGAGATCAATATTTTAGATTTTGAGGTATTTCATTCCATACAGAGATCAATATTTTAGATTTTGAAGTATTTCATTCCATACAGAGATCAATATTTTAGATTTTGAGGTATTTCATTCCATACAGAGATCAATATTTTAGATTTTGAGGTATTTCATTCCATACAGAGATCAATATCTTAGATTTTGAAGTATTTCATTCCATACAGAGATCAATATCTTAGATTTTGAAGTATTTCATTCCATACAGAGATCAATATTTTAGATTTTGAGGTATTTCATTCCATACAGAGATCAATATTTTAGATTTTGAGGTATTTCATTCCATACAGAGATCAATATTTTAGATTTTGAAGTATTTCATTCCATACAGAGATCAATATCTTAGATTTTGAAGTATTCCACTCCACACAGAGATCAATATTTTAGATTTTGAGGTATTTCATTCCATACAGAGATCAATATTTTTGATTTTGAAGTATTCCACTCCACACAGAGATCAATATTTTAGATTTTGAAGTATTTCATTCCATACAGAGATCAATATCTTAGATTTTGAAGTATTCCACTCCACACAGAGATCAATATTTTAGATTTTGAAGTATTTCATTCCATACAGAGATCAATATCTTAGATTTTGAAGTATTTCATTCCATACAGAGATCAATATTTTAGATTTTGAAGTATTTCATTCCATACAGAGATCAATATCTTAGATTTTGAAGTATTCCACTCCACACAGAGATCAATATTTTAGATTTTGAGGTATTTCATTCCATACAGAGATCAATATCTTAGATTTTGAAGTATTTCATTCCATACAGAGATCAATATCTTAGATTTTGAAGTATTTCATTCCATACAGAGATCAATATCTTAGATTTTGAAGTATTTCATTCCATACAGAGATCAATATTTTAGATTTTGAGGTATTTCATTCCATACAGAGATCAATATTTTAGATTTTGAAGTATTCCACTCCACACAGAGATCAATATTTTAGATTTTGAAGTATTCCACTCCACACAGAGATCAATATTTTAGATTTTGAGGTATTTCATTCCATACAGAGATCAATATTTTAGATTTTGAGGTATTTCATTCCATACAGAGATCAATATCTTAGATTTTGAAGTATTCCACTCCACACAGAGATCAATATTTTAGATTTTGAAGTATTTCATTCCATACAGAGATCAATATTTTAGATTTTGAGGTATTTCATTCCATACAGAGATCAATATTTTAGATTTTGAGGTATTTCATTCCATACAGAGATCAATATTTTAGATTTTGAGGTATTTCATTCCATACAGAGATCAATATTTTAGATTTTGAGGTATTTCATTCCATACAGAGATCAATATTTTAGATTTTGAGGTATTTCATTCCATACAGAGATCAATATTTTAGATTTTGAGGTATTTCATTCCATACAGAGATCAATATTTTAGATTTTGAGGTATTTCATTCCATACAGAGATCAATATTTTAGATTTTGAGGTATTTCATTCCATACAGAGATCAATATTTTAGATTTTGAGGTATTTCATTCCATACAGAGATCAATATTTTAGATTTTGAGGTATTTCATTCCATACAGAGATCAATATTTTAGATTTTGAGGTATTTCATTCCATACAGAGATCAATATCTTAGATTTTGAAGTATTCCACTCCACACAGAGATCAATATTTTAGATTTTGAAGTATTCCACTCCACACAGAGATCAATATTTTAGATTTTGAGGTATTTCATTCCATACAGAGATCAATATTTTAGATTTTGAGGTATTTCATTCCATACAGAGATCAATATCTTAGATTTTGAAGTATTTCATTCCATACAGAGATCAATATCTTAGATTTTGAAGTATTTCATTCCATACAGAGATCAATATCTTAGATTTTGAAGTATTTCATTCCATACAGAGATCAATATTTTAGATTTTGAAGTATTTCATTCCATACAGAGATCAATATTTTAGATTTTGAAGTATTTCATTCCATACAGAGATCAATATCTTAGATTTTGAAGTATTTCATTCCATACAGAGATCAATATCTTAGATTTTGAAGTATTTCATTCCATACAGAGATCAATATTTTAGATTTTGAAGTATTTCATTCCATACAGAGATCAATATTTTAGATTTTGAGGTATTTCATTCCATACAGAGATCAATATCTTAGATTTTGAAGTATTTCATTCCATACAGAGATCAATATCTTAGATTTTGAAGTATTTCATTCCATACAGAGATCAATATTTTAGATTTTGAGGTATTTCATTCCATACAGAGATCAATATTTTAGATTTTGAAGTATTCCACTCCACACAGAGATCAATATTTTAGATTTTGAGGTATTTCATTCCATACAGAGATCAATATTTTAGATTTTGAGGTATTTCATTCCATACAGAGATCAATATCTTAGATTTTGAAGTATTTCATTCCATACAGAGATCAATATTTTAGATTTTGGCGGTAATAATTAGCCACCATAACCCCCCCACACTCATCATGGCGTCTAAACCAGCTTAATCCACCATTAATCCTCACGCATTATGGGTACGTAACCCGCCTTAATCCACCATAAATCCCCAAACACCATGGGTACTCAAGAAGCTTTTCATTCGAGATAAAATCCCCTACATATCATTAGTATTCAAACCACCTTATCCCTGTATAAATCGCCATATAAATCCCCTGTATAATAAATCCCCATATAAATCCCCTGTATAAATCACCCACTGGTCATCCACCACTGTAATCCCCCAGAGATCTGGTCCACCCCTTGATGGCTCACCTCGACAGTGTAGCTACACCCCAGGTACCTCAGTAGTGTATCTACACCCAGGGATTAACCAGGTATCGTCCCCTGGCGCCCGCCTAACTTGACGATCCATTTAATCCAAGTCACGAATCTTGAGCTGATGAGAAAGCCAAGGAATATTATGCTTTAGGTGGCGTTTATATGTTAGGGAACCGCAGGGACCAGTGTGTGGGGGGGGGGGGGAGACGAGGACCACGTCCTGTGTAGGGGGAAGGAAGAGGACCACGTCCTGTGTGTGGGGGTAGGAGGAACACGTCCTGTGTGAGGGGGACGAGGACCACGTCATGTGTGTGGGGGGGGGGGGGAGGAGGAACGTGTTCTGTGTAGGGGGAAGGAGGAGGACCACGTCATGTGTGGGGGGATGAGGACCATGTCTTGTGTGTAGGGGACGAGGACCACGTCCTGTGTAGGGGGAAGGAAGAGGACCACGTCATGTGTGTGGAGGGTAGGAGGAACACGTCCTGTGTAGGGGGAAGGAGGAGGACCACGTCATGTGTGGGGGGGATGAGGACCATGTCTTGTGTGTAGGGGACGAGGACCACGTCCTGTGTGGGGGGGTAGGAGGAAAACGTTCTGTGTGGGGGGGAGGAGGAACACGTCCTGTGTAGGGGGAAGACGAGGACCACGTCCTGTATGGGGGGATGAGGACCATGTCTTGTGTGTAGGGGACGAGGACCACGTCCTGTGTGGGGGGGTAGGAGGAAAACGTTCTGTGTGGGGGGGAGGAGGAACACGTCCTGTGTAGGGGGAAGACGAGGACCACGTCCTGTGTGGGGGGGATGAGGACCATGTCTTGTGTGTAGGGGACGAGGACCACGTCCTGTGTGGGGGGGGACAAGGACCACGTCCTGTGTGGGGGGGAGACGAGGACCACGACCTGTGTGGGGGGACAAGGACCACGTCCTGTGTGTGGGGGGGGACGAGACGAGGACCACGTCCTGTGTGTAGGGGGAGGAGGACCACATCATGTGTAGGGGGGAACGAAGAACACGTCTTGCATGGGGGGAACGAAGACCACGTCATGTCTGTAGGATACGTGGACCACGTCGGGTTTTCATAATGTAAAAAAAAAAAAGAAAGAAAACTTAACTTGGAGGAAAAAGTACCTTTAAAAAGATGATACAAAATTCTAAAAGATATACAAGAAAACAAAATAAAAAAAAAATAATAGACAAATAATACCTTACATGGTCCTTTTTTTTTTTTATCTTTTAAACGTCCAGTAAAAGTTGTCTTTTACTGATTGACTTCAATTTGGACCATTGAAGTGTGTGTATGTGTGTGTGTGTGTGTGTGTGTGTGTGTGTGTGTGTGTGTCTCGTCGTAGTATACATGAAGCTCTTCCTCGTCTCGTAGTGTCTCTCTCTCTCTCTCTCGAGCCTGGACACATCTCACGTAATATTAGAAGGGATAAATCATGGTGGCTCTGTCACACTCTCCCTCCAGAGGTTTACGCTCGGGTTATTTCTTTTTTTATTTTATTTTTTCCCTTTTTTTTTTTTCCTCATATTTCCCATCTGTTCGTGGTGTTGAGTCTGTTGTTTATGGTGATGGATCATCTTTCTTTCTTTCTTTCTCTCTCTTTCTTTCTTTCTTTCTTTCTTTCTTTCTTTCTCTTTCTTTCTTCCTTTCTTTCGTTTCTTCTTTCTTCCTTTTTTCTTTCTTTCTTCCTTTCTATCTTTTTCTTTCTTTCTTTCTTTCTTTCTTTCTTTCTTTCTTTCTTTCTTCTTCCTTCTTTTTTCTTTATCTATTTCTTTTCTTCCTTCCCTCCATTTTTATTCTTTCTCTCTTTTTTGCTTTTTGTTGTTTCTTAACAGTATATCTTTTGTTTTTGTTGATATTGTTCGCTGTTATGTGTTTCTGTTGTTAGTTTGTGTTATTACTTTTTCCTATGCTACTTTCTGCTATTACATTTTGCTCTCTTTTCGCTATCATTTCCCATTAACGAGTTTTACCACTAGTTTCTCTTGCTACTTTCTGTTAATACTTTCCACATCCAACGTTTTGGCTCATACTTTCTCTTCCTCCTCCTTTCTGTTACTTTATCCTAATACTAATTCACTCTAACTTTCTACTTCAATACTTTTTTCTCCTTTTATCTGCCACTACTTTTTCTCAACGCATACTTTCTAGTACTTCCTTCATGTACAACTGTCCAGAAGTACTTTCCTCTCGTGTCCTTTCCCTATGTACAGTACCCATGGATGAAGTGGGACCCTCCCCGAGGGCGTTTTAAAACATCCAAAGTTAAAAAAAACTCAGGATATTGGGAGAATGTGACTCTCTCTCTCTCTCTCTCTCTCTCTCTCTCTCTCTCTCTCTCTCTCTCTCTCTCTCTCTCTCTCTCTCTCTCTCCCTCTCTCTCTCTTTCTCTCTCTCGGTTGGGAAGACGTGCTTCTCGTCTCGCACATCAGGGAGGACAGATAAGACACTGAGTGTGCTATTGTCCATGTCTGTCTTTTTTTTTTTCCCTATAGGAGAC
>NC_092234.1:53573598-53613598 GCF_036320965.1 Panulirus ornatus | reverse complement strand
GGTGCCAAACAGTGAAGGCTGTTGGCCCCGCTCTGTCTGGGGCGGGTTGGCCCCGGGGGTTGGGGTGGGGGGTTATAGATCGCATGTGAAGAAAGTTTTTTGTTTTCTTTGCGGAAGGGGCGCTGCATAGTGCTATGAGGAAACGTGGCCATGCATGGTACCATGTGGAAGAGTGGCTTACGTGGGAGTGGAGAGACCAGAGTGTGAAGGGACTGGTTGACACAGAGAGGGATTGGCTGGTGTGTAAAGGGATTGGCTAGTGTGTAAAGGGATTGGCTAGTGTGTAAAGGAATTGGCTGGTGTGTAAAGGGATTGGCTGGTGTGTAAAGAGATTGGCAGGTGTGTAAAGAGATTGGCAGGTGTGTAAAGGGATTGGCAGGTGTGTAAAGGGATTGGCTGGTGTGTAAAGGGATTGACAGGTGTGGAGAAGGATTGACTGGAACAGACAGAGATGTACTAGTGACTTTCACGAAGGTGTTTAGACCTTATAAAGAAAATGGTTTATTGCTGCACAGGGTGCGGGGAGGGGGGGAGGGAGGGGATTTAGTGGTGGAATTGGGGATTTCGTGAATCTTACGGATTTAAAAGTCTCGTCCTCTCGTCTTCCTGGGATTCATGGTGGGATGGTGGGATTGGGTGGGGGGGGGGGGGGGGATTTATTAACACGCATGTAGAGCAGTTTTCTATAAGATGGATTTCTCAACGTGAAGTAGGATTTAACAGCATGATGTGGGGGGGGGAGGGAATGGGGGATTTAAGGACGCCAGAGGTGTGAGTGACGTAGACGGATTCACACAGACCACCTCGATTGTACGGCAGACGTACAGCACGGCAGAAGCACAGACCACCACAGACACGAGAGACCAGTACATACCAACACAGACCTGAAGTGGTCAGTACAGACCAACACAGACCTGGCGAGACCTGGACAGACCAGTGCAGACCTGGAGAGACCTGGACAGACCAATGCAGACCTGGAGAGACCTGCATAGACCAGTGCAGATCTGGAGAGACCATCAGAGACTTTGAGAGACGAAAGCAAACCAACACAGACCTGGAGAGGCCAGTACAGACCATCACAGACCTTGAGAGGCCATCACAGACCAACATAAGCCTAGAAAGACCAGCATAGACCTGGAGAGACCATCCCAGACCAACATAGACCTAGGAAGACCAGCATAGACCTGGAGGGACCATCATAGAACTTGAGAGGCCAGTGCAGACCCAACACAGACCCGAGAAGACCCGTACAGACTACCACAGACGAGGGGGGGGGGGGGATAGATAGATACAGGCCACCAGTCTCTCGCCAGCACCTGTCAGGATTACCTTGTGTCAATTAAACAAGAACCCGAATGAATATTTTTTTCCCCTCCGTCTCACGTGATGTGAATTACGTCACAGTGAACCACCCTTGTTGATCTGTGTGTGTGTGTGTGTGTGTGTGTGTGTGTGTGTGTGTGTGTGTGTGTGTATGTGTGTGTGTTTGTGTGTGTATGTGTGTGTGTGTGTGTGTGTGATTATCCCTTTGCACTATACGGGGGAGGGAGTTACCCACTCGTGGGGCGGCCCCCATCTTTTCTACATACCCTACTATTGTACTAACTTTGTAACATTTCTGTATGTTGTCTGCAACTGACCATATCCTTGGTCATTTCATTCCAGTCATCCACCATCTTTGGGCTGAAGAAAAGCACTTCTTCACGACTGTATTCAGACGTTTATTCCTTAATTTCAGGTTCTGTTCTCTGGTTGTTAAATCCCTTGCATCTCTCGCAGTACTGGCCACTGTCTACGTCACCAGTGTGTTCTAAAAACTTAATGGCTGTGATCAGGTCACCTCTCACTCCTCTCTCACCCACGTGGGTAAATTTGAAGGCCTCTAAGCCTTTCCCTTATAACTCAGTTCTCTTAACTCTAGTACCATCCTTTTTTGCCCTCCTCTGGACCTTCTCTATTAGCTCTTCGTCCATCTTTAGCCGCGTGGACCAAACTTGAGAAGGATTTACTATTTTCGGCTCAATGTCTCGTAGGAATCTACAGCATTCCCTGTACACATGACCTCCTCCTCCTCCTCTCCCTCATACTACGTCGTCTTGTTTCTTTGTTGGAAGTCATCCATTTTCCATTCTGGTTCTCTTTTCCCAGAACCTCACAAACCGCTTTTGTCTTGGAGGCTGGTCTGTTCTTAACGCCTCCTCTCAGGCTCCTGTTTTATACACACGGGTAATAAAGTCTCCCACTTCCCCACACCTTTGACACTCTGGCCTTTTTCGCGCACGACATCCTAAAAAAAAAAAGAAAATGTATTTCGGTCGGCTCGTCTGGTGTATCAAAACATATCTTCAGCGTATATTGTGAAGCTTCGTCAGGCCCGTGAGTCTTGTATGGATCGAGACCTTGAAGTACCTCATGAATATCTTTTTTCTCTCGATATTTCCATGTTTTCCAAAATCTCCTCACCGCTTCCATCCCACTGGTGTTAGGGGCTATGGCGTCCTCCACTGTGAAAACGCTTTGGAGATTTTCATTCAGTTCGTCACATATCCTTACATCAGCTTCTCCAAATGTGTTTCCTCTGACTCCCTTAACCTGATTAGCTGCTCTTCAGCTGACTAATTCATTCTGAAGCGTGAGTCAGTGATTGTGTCTTTGTGCAGACGAGTGTGGGTTTTGCGTATCTAGGTGTGTGTATCTAGGTGTGTGTATCTAGGTGTTTTTGTGAGTGCTTGTGTGTGTGTGTGGATGTTTGATTTATGCGTGTATGTATATGCATTTATCTATTTTCTACTTATCTCTAGGGTAAAGAGAGGGAATTATACACTAGTAATGCCCCATCTCTTGTCAGCCTTCCCCTCACTCATTCTCTCCATGTGACCAAACCATTTCAACACACCCTCTTCTCCTCTCTCAACCACACTCTTTTTATGACCACACATCTCTCTTACCCTTCCTTTACTTCCTCCATCAAACCACCTCACACCACATATTGTCCTCAAACATCTCATTTCCAACACACACACACACACACCCTCCTCCGCACAACCTCGTCTATAATAACTCATACCTCTCGTCCATACAACATTGCTAGGACTACCAGTTAGTGTATGTTCCTCTTCTTAAAGCAGGTATTCTCAGTCACCAGTCCCCTTCTCGGCCCACAGCTCAACAAGCTGTTCATCACGTCCATTCACACCACTGAATAACTCAATTATCCCCTCAACGGCCACATTTAATCACCTTCGCATTTAAATTCACTTATCACTAATACCCGGTCTTGCTCACCAGAACTGCTGACACATTCACTCAGTTGCTCCCAAAACACTTGTCTCTCATGATCTTCCCGTCTCATGACCAGGTGCGTATGTGCTAACAATCACTCATCCCCTGAACCATCTACATTTCTATCCACATCAGCCTGGGGTTCACTTCTAATGTATATATATATATATATATATATATATATATATATATATATATATATATATATATATATATATATAAACCAGTGAAATCATGTATTTCACAGGATCCATTCACGTTGCCCCATCCCCCAACCCCCTTTGTATCCACATCACCACACTTGTCTATGTATCCTTGTATGCATATGTGTGTGTGTGTGTGTGTGTGTGTGTGTGTGTGTGTGTGTGTGTATCAGGATATACATCTGATCTGAATAGGACTCCCTCCCCGAGCGTGTGTGGGCCCTCAAAGCCAGCGACATGTGCTAATTAGTCTCCATAACTCATTAGCATCTGAGTGTGTGTGTGTGAGGTGTGAGGTGTGAGTGTGTGAGTGTGTGAGGTGTGAGTGAGGTGTGTGTGTGAGGTGTGAGGTAGAGGCGAGCCTACAGTGTGTGTGAGGTGTCGTGATGAGGTCCGTGCCTGTGTGAGGTAGTGCCATCATGAGGGGATCACATCAGGGCTAGGGTGGGAGGTCGGTGCTCTTCATCAGGGACGTCATGAAGGACGTCATGAAGGACGTCATGAGGGACGTCATCAGGGACGTCATGAAGGACGTCATGAAGGACGTCATGAAGGACGTCATGAAGGACGTCATGAAGGACGTCATGAAGGACGTCATGAAGGACGTCATGAAGGACGTCATGAAGGACGTCATGAAGGACGTCATGAAGGACGTCATGAAGGACGTCATGAAGGACGTCATGAAGGACGTCATGAAGGACGTCATGAAGGACGTCATGAAGGACGTCATGAAGGACGTCATGAAGGACGTCATGAAGGACGTCATGAAGGACGTCATGAAGGACGTCATGAAGGACGTCATGAAGGACGTCATGAAGGACGTCATGAAGGACGTCATGAAGGACGTCATGAAGGACGTCATGAAGGACGTCATGAAGGACGTCATGAAGGACGTCATGAAGGACGTCATGAAGGACGTCATGAAGGACGTCATGAAGGACGTCATGAAGGACGTCATGAAGGACGTCATGAAGGACGTCATGAAGGACGTCATGAAGGACGTCATGAAGGACGTCATGAAGGACGTCATGAAGGACGTCATGAAGGACGTCATGAAGGACGTCATGAAGGACGTCATGAAGGACGTCATGAAGGACGTCATGAAGGACGTCATGAAGGACGTCATGAAGGACGTCATGAAGGACGTCATGAAGGACGTCATGAAGGACGTCATGAAGGACGTCATGAAGGACGTCATGAAGGACGTCATGAAGGACGTCATGAAGGACGTCATGAAGGACGTCATGAAGGACGTCATGAAGGACGTCATGAAGGACGTCATGAAGGACGTCATGAAGGACGTCATGAAGGACGTCATGAAGGACGTCATGAAGGACGTCATGAAGGACGTCATGAAGGACGTCATGAAGGACGTCATGAAGGACGTCATGAAGGACGTCATGAAGGACGTCATGAAGGACGTCATGAAGGACGTCATGAAGGACGTCATGAAGGACGTCATGAAGGACGTCATGAAGGACGTCATGAAGGACGTCATGAAGGACGTCATGAAGGACGTCATGAAGGACGTCATGAAGGACGTCATGAAGGACGTCATGAAGGACGTCATGAAGGACGTCATGAAGGACGTCATGAAGGACGTCATGAAGGACGTCATGAAGGACGTCATGAAGGACGTCATGAAGGACGTCATGAAGGACGTCATGAAGGACGTCATGAAGGACGTCATGAAGGACGTCATGAAGGACGTCATGAAGGACGTCATGAAGGACGTCATGAAGGACGTCATGAAGGACGTCATGAAGGACGTCATGAAGGACGTCATGAAGGACGTCATGAAGGACGTCATGAAGGACGTCATGAAGGACGTCATGAAGGACGTCATGAAGGACGTCATGAAGGACGTCATGAAGGACGTCATGAAGGACGTCATGAAGGACGTCATGAAGGACGTCATGAAGGACGTCATGAAGGACGTCATGAAGGACGTCATGAAGGACGTCATGAAGGACGTCATGAAGGACGTCATGAAGGACGTCATGAAGGACGTCATGAAGGACGTCATGAAGGACGTCATGAAGGACGTCATGAAGGACGTCATGAAGGACGTCATGAAGGACGTCATGAAGGACGTCATGAAGGACGTCATGAAGGACGTCATGAAGGACGTCATGAAGGACGTCATGAAGGACGTCATGAAGGACGTCATGAAGGACGTCATGAAGGACGTCATGAAGGACGTCATGAAGGACGTCATGAAGGACGTCATGAAGGACGTCATGAAGGACGTCATGAAGGACGTCATGAAGGACGTCATGAAGGACGTCATGAAGGACGTCATGAAGGACGTCATGAAGGACGTCATGAAGGACGTCATGAAGGACGTCATGAAGGACGTCATGAAGGACGTCATGAAGGACGTCATGAAGGACGTCATGAAGGACGTCATGAAGGACGTCATGAAGGACGTCATGAAGGACGTCATGAAGGACGTCATGAAGGACGTCATGAAGGACGTCATGAAGGACGTCATGAAGGACGTCATGAAGGACGTCATGAAGGACGTCATGAAGGACGTCATGAAGGACGTCATGAAGGACGTCATGAAGGACGTCATGAAGGACGTCATGAAGGACGTCATGAAGGACGTCATGAAGGACGTCATGAAGGACGTCATGAAGGACGTCATGAAGGACGTCATGAAGGACGTCATGAAGGACGTCATGAAGGACGTCATGAAGGACGTCATGAAGGACGTCATGAAGGACGTCATGAAGGACGTCATGAAGGACGTCATGAAGGACGTCATGAAGGACGTCATGAAGGACGTCATGAAGGACGTCATGAAGGACGTCATGAAGGACGTCATGAAGGACGTCATGAAGGACGTCATGAAGGACGTCATGAAGGACGTCATGAAGGACGTCATGAAGGACGTCATGAAGGACGTCATGAAGGACGTCATGAAGGACGTCATGAAGGACGTCATGAAGGACGTCATGAAGGACGTCATGAAGGACGTCATGAAGGACGTCATGAAGGACGTCATGAAGGACGTCATGAAGGACGTCATGAAGGACGTCATGAAGGACGTCATGAAGGACGTCATGAAGGACGTCATGAAGGACGTCATGAAGGACGTCATGAAGGACGTCATGAAGGACGTCATGAAGGACGTCATGAAGGACGTCATGAAGGACGTCATGAAGGACGTCATGAAGGACGTCATGAAGGACGTCATGAAGGACGTCATGAAGGACGTCATGAAGGACGTCATGAAGGACGTCATGAAGGACGTCATGAAGGACGTCATGAAGGACGTCATGAAGGACGTCATGAAGGACGTCATGAAGGACGTCATGAAGGACGTCATGAAGGACGTCATGAAGGACGTCATGAAGGACGTCATGAAGGACGTCATGAAGGACGTCATGAAGGACGTCATGAAGGACGTCATGAAGGACGTCATGAAGGACGTCATGAAGGACGTCATGAAGGACGTCATGAAGGACGTCATGAAGGACGTCATGAAGGACGTCATGAAGGACGTCATGAAGGACGTCATGAAGGACGTCATGAAGGACGTCATGAAGGACGTCATGAAGGACGTCATGAAGGACGTCATGAAGGACGTCATGAAGGACGTCATGAAGGACGTCATGAAGGACGTCATGAAGGACGTCATGAAGGACGTCATGAAGGACGTCATGAAGGACGTCATGAAGGACGTCATGAAGGACGTCATGAAGGACGTCATGAAGGACGTCATGAAGGACGTCATGAAGGACGTCATGAAGGACGTCATGAAGGACGTCATGAAGGACGTCATGAAGGACGTCATGAAGGACGTCATGAAGGACGTCATGAAGGACGTCATGAAGGACGTCATGAAGGACGTCATGAAGGACGTCATGAAGGACGTCATGAAGGACGTCATGAAGGACGTCATGAAGGACGTCATGAAGGACGTCATGAAGGACGTCATGAAGGACGTCATGAAGGACGTCATGAAGGACGTCATGAAGGACGTCATGAAGGACGTCATGAAGGACGTCATGAAGGACGTCATGAAGGACGTCATGAAGGACGTCATGAAGGACGTCATGAAGGACGTCATGAAGGACGTCATGAAGGACGTCATGAAGGACGTCATGAAGGACGTCATGAAGGACGTCATGAAGGACGTCATGAAGGACGTCATGAAGGACGTCATGAAGGACGTCATGAAGGACGTCATGAAGGACGTCATGAAGGACGTCATGAAGGACGTCATGAAGGACGTCATGAAGGACGTCATGAAGGACGTCATGAAGGACGTCATGAAGGACGTCATGAAGGACGTCATGAAGGACGTCATGAAGGACGTCATGAAGGACGTCATGAAGGACGTCATGAAGGACGTCATGAAGGACGTCATGAAGGACGTCATGAAGGACGTCATGAAGGACGTCATGAAGGACGTCATGAAGGACGTCATGAAGGACGTCATGAAGGACGTCATGAAGGACGTCATGAAGGACGTCATGAAGGACGTCATGAAGGACGTCATGAAGGACGTCATGAAGGACGTCATGAAGGACGTCATGAAGGACGTCATGAAGGACGTCATGAAGGACGTCATGAAGGACGTCATGAAGGACGTCATGAAGGACGTCATGAAGGACGTCATGAAGGACGTCATGAAGGACGTCATGAAGGACGTCATGAAGGACGTCATGAAGGACGTCATGAAGGACGTCATGAAGGACGTCATGAAGGACGTCATGAAGGACGTCATGAAGGACGTCATGAAGGACGTCATGAAGGACGTCATGAAGGACGTCATGAAGGACGTCATGAAGGACGTCATGAAGGACGTCATGAAGGACGTCATGAAGGACGTCATGAAGGACGTCATGAAGGACGTCATGAAGGACGTCATGAAGGACGTCATGAAGGACGTCATGAAGGACGTCATGAAGGACGTCATGAAGGACGTCATGAAGGACGTCATGAAGGACGTCATGAAGGACGTCATGAAGGACGTCATGAAGGACGTCATGAAGGACGTCATGAAGGACGTCATGAAGGACGTCATGAAGGACGTCATGAAGGACGTCATGAAGGACGTCATGAAGGACGTCATGAAGGACGTCATGAAGGACGTCATGAAGGACGTCATGAAGGACGTCATGAAGGACGTCATGAAGGACGTCATGAAGGACGTCATGAAGGACGTCATGAAGGACGTCATGAAGGACGTCATGAAGGACGTCATGAAGGACGTCATGAAGGACGTCATGAAGGACGTCATGAAGGACGTCATGAAGGACGTCATGAAGGACGTCATGAAGGACGTCATGAAGGACGTCATGAAGGACGTCATGAAGGACGTCATGAAGGACGTCATGAAGGACGTCATGAAGGACGTCATGAAGGACGTCATGAAGGACGTCATGAAGGACGTCATGAAGGACGTCATGAAGGACGTCATGAAGGACGTCATGAAGGACGTCATGAAGGACGTCATGAAGGACGTCATGAAGGACGTCATGAAGGACGTCATGAAGGACGTCATGAAGGACGTCATGAAGGACGTCATGAAGGACGTCATGAAGGACGTCATGAAGGACGTCATGAAGGACGTCATGAAGGACGTCATGAAGGACGTCATGAAGGACGTCATGAAGGACGTCATGAAGGACGTCATGAAGGACGTCATGAAGGACGTCATGAAGGACGTCATGAAGGACGTCATGAAGGACGTCATGAAGGACGTCATGAAGGACGTCATGAAGGACGTCATGAAGGACGTCATGAAGGACGTCATGAAGGACGTCATGAAGGACGTCATGAAGGACGTCATGAAGGACGTCATGAAGGACGTCATGAAGGACGTCATGAAGGACGTCATGAAGGACGTCATGAAGGACGTCATGAAGGACGTCATGAAGGACGTCATGAAGGACGTCATGAAGGACGTCATGAAGGACGTCATGAAGGACGTCATGAAGGACGTCATGAAGGACGTCATGAAGGACGTCATGAAGGACGTCATGAAGGACGTCATGAAGGACGTCATGAAGGACGTCATGAAGGACGTCATGAAGGACGTCATGAAGGACGTCATGAAGGACGTCATGAAGGACGTCATGAAGGACGTCATGAAGGACGTCATGAAGGACGTCATGAAGGACGTCATGAAGGACGTCATGAAGGACGTCATGAAGGACGTCATGAAGGACGTCATGAAGGACGTACCGTCGTGCCTCTGGCTAACGCTTGGGGGCCAAGTTATTATGTACGTATAAACACCTCGAGAACACGTGATGTCATGAATATTAACGTCTCATTATTCCCTGTGGGCTGCGTGAGGCTATGAAGATTCATGCCATGGTTCGATGATTCGATTCATGCGATGGTTCGATGATTCGATTCATGCGATGGTTCGATGATTCGATTCATGCGATGGTTCGATGATTCGATTCTTGCCATGGTTCGATGATTCGATTCATACGATGGTTCGATGATTCGATTCATGCCATGGTTCGATGATTCGATTCATGCCATGGTTCGATGATTCGATTCATGCGATGGTTCGATGATTCGATTCATGCGATGGTTCGATGATTCAATCTTATGTTAAAGAAAAAGACTCATGGGATGACCTCGTCCTTCGTTGACCTTCTGGGAGGGTCATGGGTTGGTTCGATGGAAGGGTTGTCTGTCTATAGCTGTGGCGATGATATTCATGAATCACATATTCGCCTGACTCACGTAATTTCACGGAGTCGTTGGGAGGAGGAGAGTCTATTCACGTTTTCTATACGTCTAATTTTGTTTGTGATCTCCGTTTTCGTCGCGTCACGGAAAGTAAATATATATATATATATATATATATATATATATATATATATATATATATATATATATATATATATATATATATATATATATACTTTCCGTGACGTAATATATATATATATATGATGAATGTTTTTCGTATCTACCTTCAATATCTACTATGGTGTAGCTATTCTAAGGTCTCTATACTCTCACGCTACCTGGCCAACGCAGGATGTATTCTACTTAGTAGAAGAAAGATAAGAGAACAGGTGGAGAGAGAGAGAGAGAGAGAGAGAGAGAGAGAGAGAGAGAGAGAGAGAGAGAGAGAGAGAGAGAGAGAGAGAGAGAATGGCCATTTTTTTAAAGGGCCGTGTGTGAGAGGGGAATGAGCACTCATACCCACTTCAGGGCGAACGCCAGGAAGGAGGGAGGTGTGTGTGTGTGTGTGTGTGTGTGTGTGTGGGGTGGGGGCGGGGAGCGAGAGAGGTCGTCTCTCCACCACCTTCCCGGCCTCACCACACGAGAGTATGTCTACCAACACCACTCCCACCACCCAACCAGCCATATTTACCTCATGGGGGCTCAGGGAGAGAGGGAGAGGGAGGGAGGACGATGGTCTTCTTGGAGGATGGTCTTCTTCTTCTTCTTCTTCTCCTTCTCCTCTCAGAGACCCCCACCCTCCTCCCCTCCTGACAGAAGACCCCTCACGTACCGCAGGAGTGTGGTGGAGGACGATGGCCTTCTTGGAGGATGGTCTTCTTCTTCTTCTCTCAGAGACCCCTACCCTCCTTCCCCTTCTGACAGAAGACCCCCCTCACGTACCGCAAGAGTGTGGTGGCCCCACGAGATGACCTGGTTTACGGCGCGGGCCCTGAATGATGGGAGGGAGTGGCTCGTACGCTTTTATGCGCATTTATACAGCCAATGCTTTCGTGAACAGAGGCCTGGTAGACACTGCATATTTCATCCAGTGCGTGGCGTGTGTATACTTCATGCGGGTATGTTCAACATACTTGATGGGTATACACCTGGGGGCCCTGGTGTATTGCCTGATGGAGTCTCCAGGCATGTGATGGTGTGGTATGTTTTATTCACACACATGTCTGGCTTTCATGCAGTGCCTCGTATATTAGAGCTTATATATATATATATATATATATATATATATATATATATATATATATATATATATATATATATATATATATAATATTTCATGCATGAGACTTCTCTCGTGTTACACATAAGAGCAAATAGCGTATAACATTAGGACATTCACATTTATCTTCAGTCCAGTGTTGACTGGTTCACATTTCAGTGTATTCATTCCAAATTCATGAACATGTCTCCGTGCTCACGTTACCTGGTAATCAATTTCTTACGACCTCATTTACAGTGACGAAGATTCACGTCTTTGTTCAATGTGCTCCAGTGTGACATGCGTACAATCACACGTTCCTAATTACCTTCCATTGAAAGCTATGTTCACGAACCACTCCTTCGCCAAAATAACACTCGCTTTCAGTGACCCGGTGAAAGTTAAAAAAAAAAAAAGAAATGATAATCAAATAATTTCTCAGTGGCATTTCAGTCCAAGAGATTGAATATGACCTAATGTATTTCTCTTCAGGGGGGCACACCTGGTGTATCGTATTGCCTCCAATGTACTCTCCATTCTCTCTCTCTCCCGTAAATCACCAGGTTCATTTATCTTTTAAAAAATGCAGTGGTATTATTGCGTCCAGGGCTGGCATACCGTGCTGTGGAGGAAGGGGTGATGGGGGGGCGTCACTGCCTTCAGTGAAGCAAGGCATTGATGGGAACTGATATGTTTTTGATTTACGACAGAACCACCGTACATCATGCAGTGGAATGAGATCGTATAATATAGCTTGGAGTGTGGGATGGTGTGGGTTGGGTGTGGGGGTGTGGATGACCCTTGCTGTGGGGAGTGGTTTGTCTGGATTGCACATTGGTTCCCACAGTGATGTGGTTCTCAGTGTAGAATTGATTGATTTTCCATTTATATTTTCTTTTCTCTTTTGGTTATCCTGTTGGCACGAGTCATGTTTAGGGAGACGTGAGTCTCAGAGGTGTTGTACACTAACTTATTGTAGATGTCAGGATTCTCGTAGTGGCTGGGTGGGTGGACAGACAGAGTCTCGTAGTAAACAGATGGATTGACCACGTCAACAACAACAGAAGTAGCAGCTCGCCTCGGTGTTCACTGTGTGACCCGTACATAAGAGGAGGTTTTTTTGAAGTGGTTTCTTTTGCTCTTTTTTGGGGGGAGAGACTCTCTCTCTCTCTCTCTCTCTCTCTCTCTCTCTCTCTCTCTCTCTCTCTCTCTCTCTCTCTCTCTCTCTCTCTCTCTGCCATACCCGTTGAACGCACTGAACGTAAAGCAATTTGGTTTGACAACTACGTAGTATCATTGAAAACCATTAGTATGTCAACCACAATTTTGATGAATGCCTTATCGAGTGTTTATAAGAATAAAGATAAATAGAGATCAATAAATCTTTCTGTCGTTAGTCTTTATTCTTTCTTTTTGTCTTATTCAATTTTTCTTACGTAAAGTTGCGTGAGAGTTTCATATATATATATATATATATATATATATATATATATATATATATATATATATATATATATATATATATTTTTATTTTTTTTTTCGATATATTCCACCTCGGGGGAAAAAGTATTTCCCAAGGGTGGCTGGTCATTGATTCTGTTACGGCCGCGTCTCTGTGGTGAATGTTGTGGTAGTAGGGGGTCAAGGCTAACCGCTACTTTCACGTCCGCTTCGTGATTGCCAATATCCCTGCTATACAGTGACGACATAGAGCTAATAATGGTCTTTGAAGACCGTGTGATGGCAAATACTCCTGGAGAAGTATATATATATATATATATATATATATATATATATATATATATATATATATATATATATATATATAAATGCATGTATGAGTGTAAAACCCAGCGAGATAACATTGACTATTTCTAGTATGATAGAGAATAAACATCTCCTGTCTGCCAGAATGAGCCCCCAGTTATCTTTTGTTACACACACACACACACACACACACACACACACACACACACACACACACACACACACACACACAAACACCACCCACCTACACACATACACACACACACACCACCCACCTACACACACACACACACACACACACACACACCGTGGGTCAGCAAAGACCCACCCAGTGTCGTACCCACACGGGTTCCACATTGTCACTCCTCGTGTTAGACACACCTGGTTAGTGTGTCACGCCCGCCTGGTCAGTGACACACCTGGTCTGTGTCACACTTGGTCTGTCGCATGTGGTCTGCGTCACACCTGGTCAGTGTGTCACACCTCGTCTGTGTGTCACACCTGGTCAGTGTCACACCTGGTCTGTGTGTCACACCTGGTCAGTATGTCACACCTGGTCAGTATGTCACACCTGATCAGCGACAGGTGTCAGGACGTGTGACACCCGGTGCGTCACATGTGTCAACATGGCTGACGCTTGAGCATGTCCATCAGATTTGATTACCACCGTCAGGACTGACCCTGAACAATAGGTAGGTGGACGAGAGCCACATCTACTGAATTGCAAACGAGAATATAATATCATATATGTTGATATATAGTATCATATATGTATATATATATATATATATATATATATAGTATCATATATGTTTGTATGTATATTTATACATGTATGTGTCTGTGTGTGTGTGTGTGTGTGTGTGTGTGGGTGGGTGGTGTGTGTGTCAGTGTGTGGGTGGGTGTTTGTATGGGTGGTGTGTGTGTGTGTGTGTGTGTGGGTGGGTTGGTGGGTGTGTGTGTGTGTGTGTGTGTGGGTGGGTTGGTTGGTGGTGTGTGTGTGTGTGTGGGTGGTGTTCTATTACCACTTACATACAGAACGTGGGTCGTAATGAATAACAATGAATGTAAGAAAAAAAAATGTTATTTATAACTTCTCAAGTTGTAAATGACCGCAAATGTCAAATGACTTCGAAAGTAAATTCCCTCCTAGAGAATATGTACGTACGCATGAAGTCATAATTAACTAAGTTCGTAATGAGTTGCGAGTGACGTCATGTGTAATTAACACCAAATTACTTTAAATGTAAGCAGGTCTCGCCCTGAACTGCGAACCACCAATTACGACACCAGTTAAAGATACTGGAGCGGGTCCCCTCCCATACACACAGAAGTGACGTAAAGTCTAGCCAATTCAGGCGGTTTCGAAGGTCAACAGTTGTGTAGATGATTTAGGACTTAACGACCCTCTCTCTCTCTAATGGCTTAGAAAACGAGCGACAGTAGTTGGCCCAAACCGGGAGGACAAACAGAGCAGACAGTCCTCCGTGGTCGAAATCTGCCTCAGGATGTGTGTGTGTGTTTACTGGCCTGCACACGATGTGCGAGGGACCAGGAAGGATCACGGAAGCCAACTCAAAGGTAATCTCATTTTTGCCCCCGTACCACGGTTAATTACATTTGACGCTCTTCGATGTAATACACCAGGGGGGGGGGAAAGGTGAGGTAACCCAATTAAGATCATAGAGCAAAAATGGATCGGGAGAGAGAGAGAGAGAAAAAAAAAAAGAAATACAAGTTTTCAAAGCCTGGAGAATATTTTTTTTTTTTTTTTTTGGTGTTCGGCGAAATATGCGATTGGATCATGAACTTTTCTCGGCGAGACCTGGTGAAGACACACACACACACACACACACACACACACGAACCATCTTCATCACCCTCCTCCTCCCACCTCAGCTACAGCCCACTGTGACAGTGCGGTGGGTCCATCCCCTGGTGTGGTAGCCTGAGTTGGAGTATGAGCAGCTGGACCAAGCAAGTCTCCTATATCGCTGACCTCTTCGTCATCACCATCTGTCATATCGTCCCTCACACCACCAGCCAAGCCTGGAGGCAGCGTAGTATACCTCCACACCTCCAGCGTAGTATACCTCCACACCTCCAGCTCGTTGTATACTGAAGGACGCCAGGCTACTGTTGCTGTTACTGGGCCTCACAGCACCACAGCCGAAAGGACCCGACCACAAGAAGTTCTCCCGAGAACTGGCCAAGACTTTCCAGGAACGACCACCACCGCTGATTGGAAGGTTTATGATATGTCTCCCCAGCCGACGTCGAAGTGGACCTAGTTGACGTAAGGCCCACAGACATTTCCCAGATTTTCTCATCTTACACTGGGGAAAAACTTTCTGCTCGAGTGGGGGAGGAGGGCTTACCCTGGACCACTGTAAACTCTACAGTTCCTCAGCAGTTCGGGTACTGTGAGGACATCCTCAGCCACCTACTGCCTCGTCAGCTTAACTTTGTCTATCTAGAGATATGCCAGACCTCTGAAGCAAAGGCCACATACCTAGCGGGAATGTACGTGGTCTTACAATCATTCTTATCACCTGAAGCTGTTAACAATATATCGAAAGGTTGAGTGTCGTAGCGTGGCGTTGAGGGCCTGAAAGACCCTCACAGTTGTTAGACCCCGAGCAAACAACCAATCACTGAAGCTCTCTCACCTTCATTGACTTTTTAACCAGACCATTCGACCTCGCCAGTAACAACACAATCATCACAACAAAGCCATTTAGCTTTGGGTGATACAAACTCACATCATATCATGGCCTGCATACTTGCCCAGGGGGAAATTGTCAGTCTGTATACTTCCAAGGAGCGGTCGTCTCCAGCACCTCCTATTCCCTCACGTGCGACGTCGCACACGACACACAGATGGAACCCTCGAGTTCCTCCATCCTAAGTGATGATGCCTCGTCGTATGCAGCCGATACATGGAAGTTCGGAGACGATCTACTGTTTGCATCTACGTTAACATATTTTCCTCCAACAACATCATGATGCAGTAGTTGTATAAATCTACTCAGAAAAAACTACGAAACTTGTACGTCAAAGTGAACGTCAGTATAAAACGGATGTATACTACAAAATAGGGTTTTGTTTGTCTGTATGTCCGCACGCATACCGAGGGACTTGCTGTCAGACGTGTAACTAAAACCCTCCCCCCCCCCCCCCCCACCACCTCCACCATACACAGTTACAGACAGGCGGAGGAGGTTGCCAGGCGCGTGACAACCACAGTTCACGGTAATTCATCCGTTTCCTCAGCAGGACATAAAAACTGCTGGCTACTGGGGCGAAATGTTTTACGGGAGACATGAGCTGAGGTAGAGCGGGTAGGCTGTGCTGACGACATGGATGGTATGAAGAAGGTGAGAGTTCGAAGACGGTTGGACGATGCCATTCTGCCGTACAGGGTACGGTGGTCAGGAAGGGAGGAAATGTGGTGGTGAGGTAGGATGTGTAGTGGTGATGTTGAGGGAGGGTGTAGTACCCAGGAAAGGAGGTAGTGATGATGGTGTGTGTGTGTGTGTGTGTGGCTAGTGTTGTGGTAGAGCGAGGTGTGTGTGTGTGTGTGTGTGTTAACCTTCAGAGGTGCTTGGAGAACCTGAAACCACCCATATTGCTTAACAGAGCAAAACAAACTCTAAAGAAAACTTGATAGTTATAGAAGGAAAAAGAATCAGCTGCTCTTTCCACTTGTAAAATAACACTTGACTTGGTTCAAGACAATGAAGCCACCACGATCATATGTAACATTACCACACAAGACACAGAGAGACCTTGTCACAGATCCGGTCCCATTGGCCGGAGAGAAAGAAGATCCTGTAGCATATAGATAGACCAAGTCGAGATACACTACCGAGAGGTGACATTTGAATTCTAATAACCATAAGTGCAGTCTTACGCTTCGGTGACAGAAAACGAGGAAGCAAGTTACAGTAAGATAAATAACTAAAAAAAAAAGAATACTTGGGGAGTAATAATGTCTAGTGACCTAGAGTCAAGTCTGCAACTTGCACAGAAGCAATAACAAAAGGCGGCGGGTGAGATTCAAGGGACTTAGACAAAGAGCATTTGAATCTAAATATAAAGAAAAAAACAAAACTCATCTTCACTCTTTTGCAATCCATTGGTGCACCTCCACCGTGAATACTGTGTTCACTTCTAATCACCGTACTTGGAGGAGGACATAGACACGTACTTGGAGGAGGACATAGACAAAGTGGAGGGAGAGAGAGAGGGAGTACACCCAGCGTCGCGCTATTTGATTCTAAGACAGAGGAGCAAATCCCATGAGTGCCGACGAAGCGACTCGAACTTGTTTTTAGCTGAGAAGGGAGAAGGTTCAGAGGTGATCTGATATACACAGGTATTCTAAATCATCAAAGCCCTTCAATAATCTTGATCTTAGCTGCTGCTGAAGGTTAGGTTTATCTGATTTGACTCGTAGTAATTGCATATAGATTAATGGGTAAATATTTTACATTGAATAAGGTGAAGGACTTTTTATTCCATCATAATTCTTATCGTATGGAATGACTCATCATTCAGAGCAACGTAAAGCAGCGCTATAGATGCATTGTATGACAGAGGTGACAAATTCTTCAGTTCTACAAATGACATTGTTTGCGCCTCTTAAGTCGTATAATATCAGGCCCATGGGTAATTGTCCTAAAGTGATGAATCTGCTCTTACTACACTAATATCTTAATTGTTTTACTTCTTTTAGTATCACAAGCAACCTCGAAAGGATTTTAAGTGGTTCCTTTCTGTTTTGCTCCTTTGTATCACAGTGTCTGCACACACACACACACACACACACACACACACACACACACACACACACACACACACACATGCGCGAGCGTGCGTGTGAATAAAAGCAATGTTATCCGGTTCAGTACCGGAGAGAGACAGGTTAGTTGAAGTTGTGAGTGTGGGTGGAGAAAACTTGGAGGCAGTGAAGTGTTTTAGATGCTTGGAAGTGGATATGGCAGGAAATGGAACCACGGGAGCTGAGTCATAGGGTGTGTGAGGGGGCGAAACCAAACTGGACATGGAAGGATGGAGTGAAATAGGTTTCAAGAGTTCAGGGCCTGAATATGCAGGAAGTTGTAAGGTGTGTACGGGATAAAGTAAACTGGAACGATATGGTATACAGGGGTCGACGTGCAGTCAGTGCATTGAATCAAGGCATACAAAGCTGCCGGGGGAAATCAGGGAATGACCTGTGGAGCCTGGATGTGGATAGGGAGCTGTGGTTTCGGTGCATTACACCTGGCAGCTAAAGAATGAGTGTGAACGAATGTGGACTTTCTTCATCTGATCGTGGTGCTACCCCTGCTAGCGCGGGAAACGGCGAACAAGTATAGAAAATCATATATATATATATATACATATATATATATATATATATATATATATATATATATATATATATATATATATATATTTTTTTTTTTTTTTTTTCATACTATTCGCCATTTCCCGCATTAGCGAGGTAGCGTTAAGAACAGAGGACTGGGCCTTTGAGGGAATATCCTCATATGGCCCCCTTCTCTGTTCCTTCTTTTGGAAAATTTAAAAAAAAATGAGAGGGGAGGATTTCCAGCCCCCCGCTCCCTTCCCTTTTAGTCGCCTTCTACGACATGCAGGGAATACGTGGGAAGTATTCTTTCTCCCCTATATATATTTATCTATTTATTCACTTTGCTCTGTCGCCGTCCCCCGCGCTAGCGAGGTAGTGCAAGGAAACAGACGAAAGAATGGCCCAACCCACCCACACACACATGCATACACATACACGTCCACACACACCACATATACACACCTATACATCTCAACGTATACATACACATACACACACAGACATATACATATATACCCATGTACATAATTCATACTGTCTGCCTTTATTCATTCCCATCGCCATTCAAACTTACCTATATATATATGTATAGATATTTATATATATATATATATATATATATATATATATATATATATATATATATATATATATATATATATATATATATATATATATATATATATTCTTTCAACACTGATTTTTTGTATACATACAAAAGGACACTCAGTAAATCGTATGTTTCATTACGGATGTTATATTCAGTAGCTTTTCTCATTTGCATGTAAATGTTGACAGTCTGTGACCACAGGAATTAAGGGGGATATATATGTGTGTGTATGTGTGTGTGTGTGTGTGTGTGTGTGTGTGTGTGTGTGTGTGTGTGTGTGTGTGGTGTGTGTGCGTTTGTGTGTGTGTGTGTGGTGTGTGTATGTTTGTGTGTGTGTGTGTGGTGTGTGTGTGTGTGTGTGTGTGTGTGTGGTGTGTGTGTGTGTGTGTGTGTGTGTGTGTGTATTATAATTCTGTAAATACATGGATATAGAAAGACCCGAACTGTGGTAGTAAAAACCGATAAGAGAAGATTACAGGTGTAGTGAACTAATATAGACGTGTTGCTCAGTGTGTGTGTGTACCAACTTTAAGACCCGATATGATTAAGATAAAGATAAGATAAAAGATTGAAACCAGGGAAAATATATATATATATATATATATATATATATATATATATATATATATATATATATATATATATATATATACATATATATATATATATATATATATATATATATATATATATATATATATATATATATATAGGGCATGAATAAACGAAAAAAATAAACCTATGATTCCCCGTCTTTTTTATTTTCTTATCTCATTACGACATGGTATGGACAAATCCACGTCCCGTCCATGGTCATCAAGGATGAAAGGAAAGATATTGAACGAAAGAAAACACTACCATGGCCATATCTTAGATCCTTGGGTGAGCGTCTTTCCAATCTTAAAGGTGGAGAGGTTACAGGAAGAGAGAAAGATAAAAGATAATTCCTCATTTTTAAGTGCTAGAGGGAGGGAGGTGGAGTTACAACGGTCACTCCTCGTGTGGCTGCTCCCAAAGAAACTAAGGGAAGCTGTAGCCCGACCGGTGTGCATAGGTAACACGTCTGAGTAGCTGGGACTCACGTAAATAGCCTACGATATAGCAGTGGCGGAATTGATCTTGATACCTGTAGAGCGCAGGAGAGAGAGAGAGAGAGAGAGAGAGAGAGAGAGAGAGAGAGAGAGAGAGAGAGAGAGAGAGAGGCCATATAGGTTTGGATTCCACTCTGGCTATGAGAAAGCTTTGATAGGTGAACCACCTCAGAGAAATGTGAGGTGCATGTCAGTCACACTTGGGCGAATGACACCTGTGTGATATGCCATAGCGGCTCACAAGGGGGGAAATAATCAGTACAAACATGCAATGAAATGACCCTCTGTGCCTTCAACCTCACATGAAATTATCATTAGATAAAGAATCCCATCAGATACGTCATCACTTCGATAATCGAGCGATAATCATGATATAAGACTTTCTGTAACCCAGGGACTTTCTGTAACCCAGAGGAAACCCAGGAGTACCTGCGCTACACTCCTGTCCTACATCCTCGACAGATCCTTCACACCTCAGAGCACCCACCCGACCAGGAATCTCCTCCCTCCCTCCCTCCCTCCCACGCCCACACCCACACCACCCACCTCCTCAAGCCCCAGCCCACAGATGGGAACATGAGGGAAGCCCCTCTCCCTAAGTCGTATTCCAGACAGTCTCCTGTTTTTACAATCCTCGTGAAATACGTGGATGCAATGCCACATTTTGGCAGTTCCTGTTAAGCATAGAATGGCCTCTGCAACTCCCTGCGTGGCAGGGGGGTAGAGGGCGCTGTGTGCCTTGCTTGAGTTGAGAGCGCTGCTTGTTTTCGAGTGGGTCCCCTCACTCGCCTTCTGCAAGGGGGGAAAGTTCCACTGCTTGTCTTCCTGGAGGTCAGTAGTTGATCATCGAGTCCTGAAAGCATTTTACCCCAGCCCTCGACGTGCTATTAGTCTTTGCTGTGTGAAGCAAATCTGCTTTTTTTTTTGTTGAAATAAGATAATATGTGGTTCGTTTTGAGTGACTTTAATGTCCTTTTAGGATTCTTGTCTTTGTTTGTCGTGTTCTTGTTTGAATATCCTTAAATACATCTGTTAACAGTATTATTTCTGTATAGACTTTACGTTCTGGGAATGTCTGATGTTCCTTCAATACATATCAGTACCAGTGTTCAGTGTGTTCGTTCCGTATGTAAGATATAGTCTCTCTTTGGTCTACTGTGAATATCCAACTTTTAAAGCTCCTGTGTTGGTGTTGAGGCCACTCACAACACAGTGAGAATAATATTCTCTTTTTTTAAGACTTACAATCTAGACGTGGCCTGCAGACCAACGTGGCCTGCAGACCACATGTACTTATCTAAAGTGTGTTACGAAAAAAAAAATGTAAGTAAGCATTCCATTCCAAAGCTTTCTAAAGGGGAAGGAGGAAAAGTTAGCAACTTGTATTGTGTTCGAGGGATCATGTATGCAAATCCCCAACCCTTACAAATCCCCAACCCTTACAAATCCCCAACCCTTACAAATCCCCAACCCTTACAAATCCCCAACCCTTACAAATCCCCAACCCTTACAAATCCCCAACCCTTACCAATCCCCAACCCTTACAAATCCCCAACCCTTACCAATCCCCAACCCTTACCAATCCCCAACCCTTACAAATCCCCAACCCTTACAAAATCCCCAACCCTTACAAATCCCCAACCCTTACAAATCCCCAACCCTTACAAATCCCTAACCCTTACAAATCCCCAACCCTACAAATCCCCAACCCTTACAAATCCCCAACCCTACAAATCCCCAACCCTTACAAATCCCCAACCCTTACAAATCCCCAACCCTTACAAATCCCCAACCCTACAAATCCCCAACCCTTGCAAATCCCCAACCCTACAAATCCCCAACCCTTACCAATCCCCAACCCTTACAAATCCCCAACCCTTACAAATCCCCAACCCTTACAAATCCCCAACCCTTACAAATCCCCAACCCTTACAAATCCCAACCCTTACAAATCCCCAACCCTTACAAATCCCCAACCCTTACAAATCCCCAACCCTTACAAATCCCCAACCCTTACAAATCCCCAACCCTTACAAATCCCCAACCCTTACAAAATCCCCCAAAATTATAGATCCCAGCACAGGTCTTTGGCATCCACTACGTGGCCTCCTCTTTCCCCTATAACCCCACAATCATTGTTAGTATCTCTATGCATGCATTGACTCTCTACCACATCCCATTCCCCATGATGGCTTTATGTCACCCTCTCCCATCCAAGTGAATGTCGTGGAGTTCCCCCTCTGTTCCCTCCTCACTCATGATATTTTTTTTCCCCTTGGTTTTCTTCTTTTTTTTCCCTTTTCCTCATCCTTCTAACCCAGACGTGTGTGTGTGTGTGTGTGTGTGTGTGTGTGTGTGTGTGTGTGTGTGTGTGTGTGTGTGTCCATCAGTTAGGGGGGTTGGGGGGCCTAATGTTATAATCTACATTCAACTGTTTCATTCTCAATCATTAAGAAGTTGAATTCAGAAGACACGCTTGATTTATATCTTAAAGAAAATCTCTTAAAACGAAGCGGTTTTTGTTTTCTAGATCAAAACTTTTTTAATTTCGTAGACGAGAGAGTTTACTCATGAAAGAAATAATGATAAAGATATATATATATATATATATATATATATATATATATATATATATATATATATATATATATAGAGAGAGAGAGAGAGAGAGAGAGAGAGAGAGAGAGAGAGAGAGAGAGAGAGAGGTGTTACCGGACTCTGCCTGCGTAGGGTCACATCGTGAGTGATAGGTCAACCATCGCGTCAGCTATTACCTCGTCAGTAGACGAAGAAATGGAGTATAATCCTGTCGACCCTCTCAGTCCAGAGAGGGGACCGTCATTTCCCTGCTACTGATTGTGGCGCAGCCTTGCATTTGCAGGAGCGCCGTATACAGGGTTCTCTGATGTTTATATAATTGTTGATGATTTGTATATATATATATATATATATATATATATATATATATATATATATATATATATAAACAGGTGACGCTTTTATTTTTCACATTATAGTAACATAGAGCGGCACAGTTCAAGAAAACCTGTGCTGCCATAGCCCATGTTAGCGTAATTCTCTGTGCCACAGCCCATAGTGCGATAACCTCCTATGCCACAACCCACAGTACCATAACTGACTATGCCACAACCCACAGTACCATAACTGACTATGCCACAACCCATAGTGTCATAACAGACTATACCCCATCCCCAAAACTATGTCTCCCTCATATTTCCATAGTGTTAACCACAGAAAGCAACATTACCATATAAACAACCAATAACATTACGTGACAAGGACGGAGAGAAGGAGAGAAAAGAAAAAAAGAAGAATGAATTTCGTGCAATATCTCTGACGTGCCAGATAAACGCTGTGAGCCCGTGCCATCCAATTCCCACTCGGGTTATAAAAGTTACGTTGTTCATCCTCCCATCTAAAAACAATTTCTCCGTAGCGGCGTCTTGCGTCTGGACGGGTCGGCGTATAGACGCACCACGGAGGAAAGAAAGGACATATTCGTAAAGCGTCTCACACCAGCTCAAGGGCGCGACTCCCAATGGATAACTGATCTTGTGTGTGTGTGTATATAAATAGATAGATAGATAGATAGATAGATAGGTAGATAGATAGATAGATCTATCACTCGTATCTACTCTTTCGTCTTCTTTATCCATTTCAAAATGTATATTATACATTATCTTTCCATCGTCACGAAATCGAATGGCGTGTAGGTATTCGAACGAGGCTTCGTACCCGCAGTTTCGGTATTCGAACCGGTTCTCACGGTCCGATTTTAGGTATGTGAACGTGGTCCTATGTCCGGATTACGGATATTAGAAGATAGCCATCTAGCCGGATTCTAGGTATGTGAACATAGACCTATATCCGGAGTATGGATATTGGAACATAAACCCCCATAGTCAAGAGTTCGAGTGTTCGAATGCGGTTCCGAACCCTGCTTCGCCAGCTTCACTCGCTGCGGTCAAGTCGCCTCTCCTCACCCATTCAGTCGCAGAGAGTTTCGTTCAATCAAAGTTCTCGACCTGCCTCATCGCTGGACTACTCCAGGTCGCTCCAGGCAGCCTCCTCCTCCTCCTCCTCCTCCTTCGGGATATAAACATTTGTTGCGCAAAATTTCGAAACCGTTCTCGCGGCTCGGACCATCACCGTCACTCGAAAGAGAGGGAGAGAGTGGGGTAAATACTGAAGGAACCCTTGTGTGTGTGTGTATGTGTCCGGCCCGTTGTGCTGACGGCAGCGACTTCGGCCTCGACGCCGTCAGAGAGCTCCTGTAGGAGGAGGAGGAGAAGGATGGGAGGAGGAGGTAAAAGGGCCTCTCGTGTCCCTGACGAAGGACAGACGCCGGAATAACCCAGCCATAACAGCACCTCCTCCCACCTCTGCCTCCTCCTCACACACACACACACACGCCCTCTACTAACTCCTGACGAAGGAGTGAGGAGGAGGACACACACACACACACACTCCTGACGAAGGAGGAAGGAGGAGGACACACACACACACACACACACACACACACACACACACACACACACACACACACACACACACAGAGGAAAATGAACCATTCGTTAAGAAATATAATACTGTTTTCTGTTAGCAACAGATAACAGCCTCTTCCCCTTCCCTCCTACCCCTTCCTCAAAACGGCCCTTCTGTTGTCTGTCATTATATTTTTTCCCACACCTTTCTCTCTCCCTTGTAGACTTGTCAGACATTACGCATCTCCCTTTGGGTAGATGTGAGCTATATAGTCAGTTCAGTCCTCTTATTTCGCTATTCTTGCTCCCCGAAGACCATACATGTTATATACAACATCTCAAGATATATTCCCTACGTCTCTGTGTGTGTGTGTGTGTGTGTGTGTCCACGGGAAGGAGATCCCCTAACGGACGATTCTGTAAATGGGAAGTAGATCTGTTTTAGACCTTATGGAGAATCAAGGAGCAATAGCGTGCTTATAATCTTCGCCGAGGAAGCAATGGCGTGTTGTCGGGTCTCGGATGTGTTCTCGAAGGAGAACTGGGGCTGGAGAGCGAGACAGTAGAGGCGTATAGGAGGAAAACAAGATGTGGACACACAGACACACACAGACACACACACACACACACACACACACACACACACCATCGCTCAACACTCAACACACACACACACACCATCGCTCAACACCTCCACTCAAAGTAACCCTGACTCCTCTCTCTTCTCCAATTTCATTCTCCTTTGCCACCCAAACAAACAGAGACGCCACCAAGGTCGTTCGCCTCCCCCCCCCCCCCCCCCCCCCCCCCCCCCCCCCCGACGACCAACTTACGTGCCGGGTCGCGTGCGTGTCTCAAGTATAAGTGTAAAGTTGGTGGCCGAGCAAGCGGGTGGGGGGAAAAGTAGTTCTACGTGGCCCATTTTCTATAGCTTCCCCGATGATGCCTGTCTTTATAAATTTTGATTTTATTTTTTTTTTTTCCTTTTTTTTTGGGTCGTGGTATGAACCAGCAGTTGAAGTCGTTAATGATTGTGAACCACGATATCTGATGTCTTATGTAATTGACGGATAGATAGATATATAGATAGATAGATAAACATATAGATAGATAGATGGATAGCTAGATGGACAGATAGATAGATAGATGGATAGATGATGGATAGATAGATAAGTGGATAGATAGATATATATGTATATAAACAGATAGATAAATAGACAGATAGATAGGTAGATAGAGAGATAGGTAGATATAGATAGATAGACAGAAAGGTTGATTAAACCGAG
Organism: Panulirus ornatus; assembly: GCF_036320965.1. Classification (NCBI taxonomy): domain Eukaryota; kingdom Metazoa; phylum Arthropoda; class Malacostraca; order Decapoda; family Palinuridae; genus Panulirus; species Panulirus ornatus. Next base: position 53,587,553 of record NC_092234.1, on the reverse strand, counting down.
TTCATAGTCGCCAACCTCATTATAGGGACTCGCACCACGTCATAGGCGTCAGTGTTTCAATCGTGAACCTCGTTATAAAAGACTCGTATACAAGACATATACGCCCTAAAGTTTCAATGGTGGACCTCGTTATAAAGACTCACATAAGGCTTGTACGCTCGAGCCTTTGTATCGTTATAGACCTCAGTAATGCGTATACGCTGGTGTTTCCCTCGGTCCGTGCGCTAAGCGTGAATTATTAATACCACCCGCGTCATCTGCAGTTATGTATATGCCTGTAGTGAGGCCTGCTTCCCGTAGTTTCTCTTTGGCGATCAACAGCTCGAAGACTGACCGTTATGTTGGTGGTGGTGACTCTCTCTCTCTCTCTCTCTCTCTCTCTCTCTCTCTCTCTCTCTCTCTCTCTCTCTCTGCTTCGTTCGTGCACGGCGACCATGCAGTCCTTGCCAAGGTGGTAACCTGCTTTCGTATCATTCAGTGTTGGGTATATATGGATGTGTGTGTGTGTGTGTGTGTGTGTGTGTGTGTGTGTGTGTGTGTGGTATGACCGTGTCTTGGATTATGGAGAGAGAGAGAGAGAGAGAGAGAGAGAGAGAGAGAGAGAGAGAGAGAGAGAGAGAGAGAGAGAGAGAGAAGATGATGACGATGAAGATGATGAAGAAGAAGAAGAAGAAGAAGAAGAAGAGAAGACAAAGAGGAAGAAGAAGAGGAAGAAGGAAAAGAAGAAGGAGAAGAAGAAGAGAAAAGAGAGGCATAGAAGAAGAAGAAGAGGAACAAGAAAACAAAGAAGAAGAAGAAGAAGAAAACAAAGAAGAATAAGTGAATACGGAAATGAGGAAGTGAGGGGGAAGAGATAAATCTAATATAATGATCAGGGAAAGACACAACAAAGCAGGCAATAAATTAAGAATACGTTACATTACTAATTACATAATCAGCATCTAATATGCTAATGACGTGCGAGGTAAGGGGATCTGTGTTAATAGCTAGTTAAAGGAAAGAAATTGGTTTATATATATATATATATATATATATATATATATATATATATATATATATATATATATATATATATATATATATATATATATATATTCCTATGAGTCCACGGGGAAAATGAAAGACGATAAGTTCCCAAGTGCACTTTCGTGTAATAATCATATCATCAGGGGAGACACAAGAGAGAAATATAAGTCGGTTGATATACATCGAAGAGACGAAGCTAGGACGCCATTTGGTATACATGTTTACCAGATGGCGTCCTAGCTTCGTCTCTTCGATGTATATCAACTGACTTTTATTTCTCTCTTGTGTCTCCCCTGATGATATGATTATTACACGAAAGTGCACTTGGGAACTTATCGTCTTTCATTTTCCCCGTGGGCTCATAGGAATATATATATATATATATATATATATATATATATATATATATATATATATATATATATATATATATATATATATATATAATGACACACGAGAAATATGTCGTTTTACTCCCAATGAGAAAAACGAAAGGATGTCTCCTGAACACCTTCATCCAATCAGCTAAATCCCTCTCATTAACAATTGAAAATGCCAATTGCTAATAACTAACAGTTTTTTTTAATTGGAATTCTTGAGGAAACCTGGATATCCTGCTAGCAGCTATGTTGAGATAAGGGTTAGGCACAGCTAACATAGCTATAGAAAGTTAGCTTTATCTCCAGCTATCTCGCAAACAGCTATATAGAGATAAGAGTTAGGTACGGCTAACGTAGCTATGGAAAGTTAGCTTTATCTCCAGCTACCAGCTATAGATGAGAGCACATGATTAGATCAGATGATAATTCATTTATCATTCATTTACTTCCTAGTCTGTGATTAGGCCCGACACTGAGCTAATCATAATCTGATTATTATAATTAATTCGACTGAATGATAACAATATGGTGTCATAATGGATTATCTGTCCCTAATGTTACAAAATTATCTATATCTGGTGTTGAAATGAATGATCTATCCCTCTATCTATCTATCTACCTATTTATCTTTCTATCTATCTATCTATCTCCAGTGTTGATATAAGCTTTCTATCTATCGTGTTACAGTAAGCTGTCTATCTAAGGCGTTGTTAGAAATTATCTATCTCTAGCGTTGCTGTGAGCAATCTATCTATCTAAGGCGTTACGAGAAATGATCTATCTCTCCGGTGTTACGGTAAGCAATCTATCTAAGGCATTGCGGGAAATTGTCTATCGCTAGTGTTACCATCAGAACGAAATATAAGCAAATAGACAGCGGCCACAGCTAAACCAAAATTTGTAACCAAAATTCTAGAATAGGGTATAGACAAAATACACACGCGTGGCAATAACAAGAAAGAAACGTAATTTACTACAAAAAAAGAAAATATGATGTAGGGAAACTAAAAAATATGGTAATAGAAGGAGGAAGAGAAAAGTATATACAGAGAGACCTAAAAGATAAGATGCGAGATAATTATATATATATATATATATATATATATATATATATATATATATATATATATATATATATATATATTATCCCTGGGGATAAGGGAGAAAGAACACTTCCCACGTATTCCCTGCGTGTCGTAGAAGGCGACTAAAAGGGAAGGAGGAACGGGGGGGGGGGGGGGCTGGGAATCCTCCCCTAGTTTTAACTTTTCCAAAAGAAGGAACAGAGAAGGAAGCCAAGCGAGGATTTTCCCTCTTAGACTCACTCCTCTGTTCTTAATGCTACCTCGCTAACGCGGGAAATGGCGAATATGTATAATATATATATATATATATATATATATATATATATATATATATATATATATATATTGCGATACAACAAAAAAACAATTGTTTAATTACGCCTCTACAAAAGGGGCTGTTATTTTTTTTTTCCTAGTATGGGTACTAAAGCCAGACAACGAAGCACTTGAATACTGGTGATAAAAACGTATATTGGCAGTACAAACCATTACCCCCCCCTCACCCCCACCCCCCTCCACTCTCCCTCCCACTCCACCCTTTCAAAAACAAAAAAACAAAAGAGAAAAAGTCCGAATTCTAAAAAGAGAGTGCAGAAAAAAAGAAATGATTTTTTTTCTCTCTCTTCTTCAAAAATGAAAATGACACTTTTTATATGATTCATTTCTTTATTCATATATTTGTGTGTTTTTCTATCATTTTTCTTTAAGAAATAATATTTCGTACACTGACATTAATGAACCATTAATGAACCTAAAATTATTTCTTTAATATATATATATATATATATATATATATATATATATATATATATATATATATATATATATATATATATATATGTTTTGTGATATATTATTCCAAATCGTGAGGGTACGATTTATTTATTTGCTGTTGTGTTTGTTTTTTAGTTATCGTACAGCAATTTGTACATATGTACGATAATCTCGATGGATGTGTACGATACTCTTTGTGAGTGTGTCCGAATATCTCGATAGGTATGTACGATGATTTTGATGGATGTGTACGATAATTTTGGTGGATGCGTACGATAATCTTGATGGATGTAGACGATGATCTTTGTGAGTGTGTACGATAATCTTGATGGATGTGTACGATACACATCTAGTGCAGATTGTGGATGTGTACGATAATCTGGTGCAACGAGCGATCTCCCCAACACCACGTACACCCCACCACACCCCCCAAAAAATAATCCCCACGTCTCTCTCTCTCTCTCTCTCTCTCTCTCTCTCTCTCTCTCTCTCTCTCTCTCTCTCTCTCTCAGTAGGGAAAGATGCTGGGGGAGGGGGAAAAGGAGAGGGGGTAGGGGGGAAAGAAGAGATCTCCCCACCCAACCCCCTCTCCACCCTCTCCCTCTCCATCCCCACCATGGGTCCAGTGGTGGAGATTACTCCCCAGCAATCCACCACTTCATCTTTTTCTTTCCCCCTTCCCCCCAACCAGCCAACCAAGCACAGCGACTTACATACGTACGTACACACAACACTATTCCTGGAACCATTTTTCTTTCTTTAATTTGTCTTTCCACAGATTTTGTCACAACCGAACAATATACGTGAGTCTGAGATTTTTAGCTTTCAAATGATTAAAGAAATAAACAAAAAAATAAAATTGTGCATGAATCTATTCATGTTACGAGTACATTTTTTATTTGGGGGGGAGGAGGAGGGGGGAGGGTGGAGTTTTAAGTTAGTATTGTTAAAAGGAAAATAACGACTTTTATGTTTTTATGATTAAATTTCTGTCCTTTATTGTCTGATGTATTGTCTCCTTTCAAAAATTTATCTGGATAGTTTACTTCTCTTAATATATATATATATATATATATATATATATATATATATATATATATATATATATATATATATATATATATATATATATAAAACACAACAGTATATGTCCCCTGTCTTCATTATGGTGCCTTGCACCGCGAGCACCAGGGGTCTCGTGGTACGTTGAAATGATGAATAATTGTATACGGAAGGCAGAAGAGAAAGAGGTACTCGTACAGGTCTGGGGAGTGCAGTTTCTGATGGGTGTGTGTGTGACGGCTGGTGCTTAAGTTTGGGTTGGGGGGATGTTTGTTGAATGTTTTGTTTTGTTTTTATCAGTCATTTTTATGTGAAAGAATTTTTTTTTTTTTTTTTGCCATCTTTCGCTCTGTCGTAAGAGGAGGTCCATCTGTGAGTACAAGTTTTACGTGAATGAGGCATGGGGTCAGTTTTTTCTTTCTCTATTCAGGGGTTGGTTTTGAACTGGTTTGGATGAAAAGTATCTTGTGCCATTGCAAGAAACTGAGTTTCGCGTATGTTAAGGTGGAACTATACTAGAAAAATAAAACTCTCTTTCACTGTGTAGATAATGAGTATTTGATGTGTGCGTGGCCTAATGTGGACAATTTTGCCCGTGACTGGAGCCTTCAAGTTAAGGAAACAAACAAAAAAAGCTTTTTTATATTTGCTTTTTGCCAGGTTGGATGACGGGGCAGGTGGTGAGGCGTAGTTTAGGGTGGAGCTGACAAACTACTTCTTACAGGATTCTCAAAGGGATGAGTATTTCAGATGCTTTAGATGAGTTGGTGCTTTGATAACTGGTAGTGATGATCCATTTAAGGGTATAGGTTAGATTCGTGTCTTTCTAGGGATAGACAGACGAAGCAATAGATAGACAGATAATTAGATAGATAACTCTACAGACAATTTCTCATTCTGATCATTTCTCTCGTGTAATGATTACATAATATAGACCAAAATGTAGTGATCTACTAATAACACAGGTATCATAATATTGGAGAAATGTCTAATTAATACTCATTTTCCAGGAAAAAAAGGGTGGTTGTATGGTGATATTGTACATGAATTCATTCAGTAATATTGCATAATATTGTCGTATCTTAATATCTGGGTTGGTGAAGGGTAATTTACATTATAGCCTACTTCGTTCTACGTGTAGATATGTCGGTCATATATATATATATATATATATATATATATATATATATATATATATATATATATATATATATATATATATATATATATAATTGCTTATAAAACCAGACCAGATCATGTGAGATGATTCAGTAAATGAGTTTCCCCTTACCAGCGACCTCCTCCACCTCACCAACAATATCTCCCTCACCAACAATCTCTCCCTCACCAGCAATATCTCCCTCACCAACAATATCTCCCTCACCAACAATCTCTCCCTCACCAACAATATCTCCCTCACCAACAATCTCTCCCTCACCAACAATCTCTCCCTCACCAACAATATCTCCCTCACCAACAATATCTCCCTCACCAACAATCTCTCCCTCACCAACAATCTCTCCCTCACCAACAATATCTCCCTCACCAACAATCTCTCCCTCACCAACAATCTCTCCCTCACCAACAATCTCTCCCTCACCAACAATCTCTCCCTCACCAACAATCTCTTCCTCACCAACAATATCTCCCTCACCAACAATCTCTCCCTCACCAACAATCTCTCCCTCACCAACAATATCTCCCTCACCAACAATCTCTCCCTCACCAACAATCTCTCCCTCACCAACAATCTCTCCCTCACCAACAATCTCTCCCTCACCAACACCCTCCTGGGATAAAAAAAGCACTTAAGGCCATCTTCAACCCCGTCACTCATCATCCGTTTTCCTCGTCTCCGCCACTCATGATCGGTTTTCTTACTCCCGCCACTTACCTTCCGTTTTCTTGAAGCCGCTATTTACCTTCCGTTTTCTTGAACCAGCCATTTATCTTCCGTTTTCTTGAACCAGCCATTTACCTTCCGTTTTCTTGAAGCTACCATTTACCTTCCGTTTTGTTTTTAATCTGCCATTTACCTTCCGTTTTCTTGAAGCTACCATATACCTCCCGTTTTCTTGAACCAGCCATTTACCTTCCGTTTTCTTGAACCAGCCATTTGCCTTCCGTTTTCTTGAACCAGCCATTTGCCTTACGTTTTCTTGAACCAGCCATTTGCCTTCCGTTTTCTTGAACCAGCCATTTACCTTCCGTTTTCTTGAACACTGCGCCTTATCCTTTGCTATTTGTAATCCCCGTCTCTTATCTTCCGTGTTCTTCGATCCCCACCACTTATCCTCCGTTTTCTTTAACCCTCGCCAGTCAAGTCCAATTTCTTGAACCCCTCGCCAATTTCACGTAGTTTCCGACGACGCGCCAAAGAAAAAAAAAAGAAAAAAGATTGCGACGCAATCTGAGGTAAAGCCATTATATATATATATATTCGGTCGAGACAGATATCTTGGTTTCATACGTGACATGTCTGCATGAATTTAATTTTTAATGAAACACCTACAAATAATTTCGTCTAAAGACACAAGAGCAAATTCATATATATATATATATATATATATATATATATATATATATATATATATATATATATATATATATATATATATATTGGAGAGGATCACAATTTTGCGCGTGATCAAGATATTCCTATGGGTCCACGGGGAAAATGATGATGTGATTATTACACGAAAGTGCACTTGGGAACTTTTCGTGTTTCATTTTCCCCGTGGACTCATAGGAATATATATATATATATATATATATATATATATATATATATATATATATATATATATATATATATATATATATATATATATATATAGCTATCTAAACTCGACGTATTAGTCTTATAAAAATTCCTGACTAGTTTCGTCAAATTTTGAACCAATCGCAGTCTATCAATTTTCGTTTTATATTAATTAACAACATGGCATTCTAAGAGAACCCGCGCACAGACCGGGAAAATTAACGGAGAGAAAATTCGTAGTAATTCCCCCCCCCCCCCCCCCCCCCCCCCCGAGTCTTCGCTATAAATGGAATATAGAAAAGTCACGAATTTAAAGAATGACGAGAAATATTTGCAGCCAAATTTAACTCAACTTAGAAGTAAGCAAGGGGCAAGACTCAGGATATAAACAAGTTAATTGAATATTATGGAAAATGTTGAAGTCATTTGGTTAAAGGGAACACCAGCACTGCCACCATCTCCTGTATTAGCGGACCACCTCTGTATAGCGTCCACTTCGCTATGACAATCCCCTTCCCTCCCCCCCCCCTATTAACACCACCTCTCTATAGCGTCCACTTGCCTATAACATTTCCCTGCGAAGACCACCCTTCTATAACATCCAGTAACCCCCTCTGTGAAGACCATCCTTGTATAACGTCCACTTAGCTGTAGCAGACCTCTCCCCCTCCCTCCCCCTTCCCTGTCAAGATCAAACTTGTGTAACGTCCTTTTAGCTATAGCAGACCCCCCCCCTGTTGAAGACCACCCTTCGTATAACGTCCACTCAGCTATAAGCCACACCCACCCCTTCCCCCACCCCAAGTGAAGACCACCTCTATATAGCGTTAACTTAGCTATAACTGTCCTCCCCCCCCCCCCCCCCCCCCAGGGAGTTGTTCCATCATCCTAGCGCCTCAGTAACAACTAATATAGTTTCGGCCACAGCTGAGGCAGACTAAATAGAAAATGTCTGTTTTATGGACATTTTTCTTCTCTATCGTATATATCACTTTCACGTACTTTCTTGTTTTACACGATTTTATAATCATGTATATTTTATAATCATATGTTTTTTATAATCGTATATATTTTATATTCATACATATTTCATAATCATATATATTTCATAATCATATATGTTTTATAATCATATATGTTTTCCTACGTAAGTTATTTGGACTTTGTGCAAAACCCACCCTTGTCGACGAACAGGTAATAAAGGGGCATAAGTACCAGGGGTGGAATATGAGAGGAATTCAGCCCTTACAGAGGAGTATATTAGGGCTTAGATTACAAATTTAGGAAGAAGCGTGTATGTGTGTGTGTGTGTGTGTGTGTGTGTGTGTGTGTGTGTGTCTATAAGATATTAGCCATCATAACTCTCGAAGTTTAGGCCTTGATATTAATTACAGACTTGGGAGTAAGGCGGGGGTGGGGGGGGGGGGGACAGAGTTACTCTCCATCATCTCCAACAGCTTTATGCCCTCCGTCATCTGCAGCAGCTTCACCTCCCTGTATCATCTCCTACAGCATTTTTTTTGTTTTTTTACCCCACTGTCATTTCCAACATTTTTTTTCTCATGTGGAGGCAGATTGGTAGAACACTGGAGTAGATTACCTCTACATGTAGTTAATGCAAAGATGATATATGTATGTATATATATATATATATATATATATATATATATATATATATATATATATATATATATCACTTCATATCAAGGCCATACAAATGCGTCAGTGATGTTTGTAATCCCAAAATACTCCTGCTTCAGAAGAGTTCATCTAACTCTCCGTATTTCATAGCCTATCTCCAGTGGAGCTGATGATACACTAGTAAAAAAACTTTTTCCCCGTTTATACTTTCCTATAAAATTCCCATGGCAGTATGTTCCCCCACCCCCCCATTTTCAATGGAGTTGTTTCGTCTTTTTTTTCTAAGTTGTGTGGTGTCACCAACAGGTTCAACACCGTACATTTGTCTCCACCAGCTTGACCTCCTCAACCATCTCCGACAGCTTCACCTCCTCCATAATCTCCGCGAGCTTCACACCCCCCCCTCCCCCTCATCCTCCACCTCCGCCTCCTCCTCTTCCTCTTCCTTCTCCTCCTCCTCCTCCTCCTCCTCCTCCTCCTCCCCCACCCCCCCAGCTCCGTCATCCCCAACAGCTTAGATGCCTCTCACATCGCAGGACTTCTTACTGCTGTTGGTGGTGTGTGTGTGTGTACGAGGGGGGAAATGCTGACAGGGAGAGAGAGAGAGAGAGAGAGAGAGAGAGAGAGAGAGAGAGAGAGAGAGAGAGAGAAGGGTATATGACCAGGACATGCCGAAGCTGGGTGTTCTGTGAGGGAGGTTGAGGTTCGAGTCCCGTATGCTACACTCCTTCCCTCTCTCTCTCTCTCTCTCTCTCTCTCTCTCTCTCTCTCTCTCTCTCTCTCTCTCTCCCTCCCTATACGAGGTTGGAGGAGGGAGGTGGTGGTGGTGAGGAGGAGGAGGAGGAGGGAGGAGAAGGGTTGTTCCGACGCCTCACTCACACCCAAGGTTTACATCCCGCCAGACATCTTAGAGAATGATTTATTCACAGAATTTCCATAAGTTCCAGAGTAGCGGAGAGAGAGAGAGAGAGAGAGAGAGAGAGAGAGAGAGAGAGAGAGAGAGAGAGAGAGAGAGAGAGAGAGAGCAAGCCATGCCCAACCAGGAAGGGCGGCGACTTTAAGAGGGATGAAGTGTGTGGCTCGAGAAGACGCCCGTCAAGAGATGCTTGGGAAACACGAGAGAAAGCAGAGGAAGTGTGTTGAGAGAGACTGACCAGTATAGCACAGAGAGACACTACGGTGAGAGAGATAGTACGATGAGACAACGGTGCACAGCAGCACCTTATATATATATATATATATATATATATATATATATATATATATATATATATATATATATATATATATATATATATATATGTTGGAAAGGATCACAATTTGGTAAACATGTGACTGTTTACCAAATGGCGTCCTAGCTTCGTTTCTTCGATGTATATCAACTGACTTATATTTCTCTCTCATGTCTCCCCTGATGATGTGATTATTACACGAAAGTGCACTTGGGAACTTATCGTGTTTCATTTTTCCCCGTGGACTGATAGGAATATATATATATATATATATATATATATATATATATATATATATATATATATATATATATATATATAATGTGATTATTGAGAGCACAGGTCATGAAGTGGTGTTGTGATGTGTGTGTGTGTCTATGTGCAGAGCGGCCAGGGCAATTGAGCATCAAGTCTTTATTGTTGTTGTTGTTGTTGTTGTTGTTGTTGTTGTTGTTGTTTCATGGTAGTTACATGGTGGGCAGGAAGGGTCATGGGATGTGTTGAGACGATGTTTGTCGTGTTCAACACGACTGTTCGACCCTCGACCACCACGACGCTGGGACATTTGAATTCTCCCTTGAGAGGAAGGTTAAAAAGGTTAAGCTATCGTAACCTGTGGTCGTAGTCGTACCGTCGTGCTACAGGGGGGTGGTGCCGTCCTGTTCAAAGGTCGTACAGTCAATCTCAATAGTCGTACCCTCGTGATCAGGGTTCGTACCGACGTGCTCAAAAGGTCGTGTCGTCGTGCTCAAAGGTCGTACCATCGTGCTCAAAAGGTCGTACCGTCGTACTCAGAGGTTGTACCGTCGTGCTCAAAGGTCGTACCCTCGTGATCAGGATTCGTACCGACGTGCTCAAAAGGTCGTATCGTCGTGCTCAAAGGTCGTACCCTCGTGATCAGGATTCGTACCGACGTGCTCAAAAGGTCGTATCGTCGTGCTCAAAGGGTCGTACCCTCGTGATCAGGATTCGTACCGACGTGCTCAGAGGTCGTACCGTCGTGCTAAGGGTCGTCCGTCATGCTCAGAAGGTCGTACCATCGTGCTAAAGGGTTCAGGGATGTAGATAAGCACAGCCAAGTCTTGGGAGGTCACGTCGTGGCCACCACATACACATGAGGAAGAACATTGTCAAAGATTACGTCAGTATGTTCTTATATCGTATACACTGTCATATATGAGGCGAATTGAGTTATAAGAGCGTGAATATAGGCGGTATACTCAAGTCTAAAGATCGGTATGATTGTAGAGTATGTTCTTATATCGTATACAATGTCTTATATGAGGCGAATTGAGTTATAAGAGCGTGAATATAGGCGGTATACTCAAGTCTAAAGATCGGTATGATTGTAGAGTATGTTCTTATATCGTATACACTGTCATATATGAGGCGAATTGAGTTATAAGTGCGTGAATATAGGCGGTATACTCAAGTCTTATGATCGGTATGATTGTAGAGTATGTTCTTATATCGTATACACTGTCATATATGAGGCGAATTGAGTTATAAGAGCGTGAATATAGGCGGTATACTCAAGTCTTAAGATTGGTATGGTTGTAGAGTTAGTTCAAGAGATGGGGGGGCGCCCAGGAATGTAGAAGTCCCTCCACCCTACACTGTAGATAGATAGATGCAAATAGACAATCACACACACACACACACACACACACACACACACACACACACACAGCAATGTCCTCACAGCTAAGCTGATATAGAGACGTAGTTCAAGCATTCACAAGGCCTCCATCTCTCGACCAGTCCTCGCCAGCCATCGCCTTAATGAACGGGAGGATAAAAAAGAAAAAAAAAAAAGATATGAAATAGACCATGAGACCTGATGTTCACTGAAGCCAGACTTAGGCATAAAATGTGAGACAGAGACAGATTGTAAGACTAATGGAAAGAAAGCTTATCTCTCTCGTCCCGCTTAAGCTTTTTTGTGTCATTATGGAAAAGCCCAGCACCTTTTTTTTTTGGTCAAATCTGTTGTCATTAAGATCACGTGATCTGCCTCTCTCGTTTTCTTTGGATCGATGATACGGTTGGTTACTTTTCATCCCCGTTTTTTTCCTCATGTATCATTTCATGTGTCTGTCTCTCACACACATTTTCTCCCATGTCGTTCCCGCACCTACAGTGACCCCCAGACCAGGTCATGTGGAGTCAAGCTGAAAGCTGAAAGACGTCATAGCTTAACGTAGGAAGGAAAGAAGAAGAATATTATGCCATTGGCAAATTGTACTTACTTACGTTGTCCATGAGTTTGTCGTTGTAAAATGCCATAGATACATTCCGAAAACAAGTGTCAAAGACAGATGTGCGCCAGTAGTGATGCCACTTTGTTTTGGTGTGTCATAAGAAGGTGGGGTCATTATTGCAACATGGTGTGTTGAAGGTGAATTGTCTCCTTCGTTCTGTCGTGTTCAAATTCCACGCAGGCTGGCTTCACCGAGGCGCGGTAATTCCACGCAGGCTGGCTTCACCGAGGCGCGGTAATTCCACGCAGGCTGGCTTCACCGAGGCGCGGTAATACCTCGATCCTTATTCTTTCTCTTTTTTTTTTATTTCTTCTTTCCCTCCCCTCCCGCCCACGGACTGGTGGTGGAGGGTGGAGGGTCGAGAGAGAGAGAGAGAGAGAGAGAGAGAGAGAGAGAGAGAGAGAGAGAGAGAGAGAGAGAGAGAGAGGCTTCTTACTGCTATCTCTCTTTTTTTTGGATCCACTTAGGATAGTAATAAGGTGTTGGAAAAGTTCACAAACGGATAACCTCCATATGGACCAACGCGCCTCCCCCCAACCCCCGCCTTCCTGTTGTCTGTTTTCCCTTGTAGTCTCTCTCTCTCTCTCTCTCTCTCTCTCTCTCTCTCTCTCTCTCTCTCTCTCTCTCTCTCTCTCTCAGACACACACGCACCCACACGTCACACCACACCACTTTCACGCCCCCTCCTCCTCCTCCTCCTCCCGGTCACTCAACAGCTTATTGAAAACGTCTGAATAAATTACCCTTGAAGAGAGTTCCTGCCCCCCCCCCTCTCCCCTCTCTCCCCTCTATCCCTCTCCCCTCTATCCCTCCCAGCCCCCCCCTCCCTCCAGTGGTAATCCGTTACCGTTAAGGAGAAAGTCATTTGTCTCAATATAGCTATTACCATCTCCTGGGATTCCCAGCTCTTTACGTCCAACGACCTGGGTGTTACAGCCCTGGGAGTTGTGTCTCGTGGGTGTTACAGCCCTGGGAGTTGTGTCTCGTGGGTGTTACAGCCCTGGGAGTTGTGTCTCGTGGGTGTTACAGCCCTGGGAGTTGGGTCTCGTGGGCGTTACAGCCCTGGGAGTTGGGTCTCGTGGGCGTTACAGCCCTGGGAGTTGTGTCTCGTGGGCGTTACAGCCCTGGGAGTTGGGTCTCGTGGGCGTTACAGCCCTGGGAGTTGTGTCTCGTGGGCGTTACAGCCCTGGGAGTTGGGTCTCGTGGGCGTTACAGCCCTGGGAGTTGGGTCTCGTGGGCGTTACAGCCCTGGGAGTTGGGTCTCGTGGGCGTTACAGCCCTGGGAGTTGGGTCTCGTGGGCGTTACAGCCCTGGGAGTTGGGTCTCGTGGGCGTTACAGCCCTGGGAGTTGGGTCTCGTGGGCGTTACAGCCCTGGGAGTTGGGTCTCGTGGGCGTTACAGCCCTGGGAGTTGGGTCTCGTGGGCGTTACAGCCCTGGGAGTTGGGTCTCGTGGGCGTTACAGCCCTGGGAGTTGTGTCTCGTAGGTGTTACGGCCACGGAAGTTTGGTCTCGTAGGAATTACGAGTTTGGAAGTTTGTTCTCGTAGGTTATAAAACCCGGATTTCTGGTCTCGTTAATTTACTCAAGTACACCGTAAAGAGACGTAAATACACACACACACACACACACACGCACACACACACACACACACACACACACACACACACACACACACACACACACACACACCCTTGCGTGACCCGGATCAACCAACTCGAAAACCACTCAGAAA